>NW_027176142.1:968353-1003353 GCF_023055335.1 Clinocottus analis
TGTTCCTCCTCATGTTCCTCCAGATGTTCCTCCTCATGTTCCTCTTCATGTTTCTCCTGATGTTCCTCTTCATGTTCCTCCTCATGTTCCTCTTCATGTTCCCTCCTCATGTTCCTCCTCATGTTCCTCCTCATGTTCCTCCTCATGTTCCTCCTCATGTTCCTCCTCATGTTCCTCATCATGTTCCTCCTCATGTTCCTCCTCATGTTCCTCCTGATGTTCCTCCTGATGTTCCTCTTCATGTTTCTCCTCATGTTCCTCCTCATGTTCCTCCTCATGTTCCTCCTGATGTTCCTCTTTATGTTCCTCTTCATGTTTCTCCTCATGTTCCTCCTCATGTTCCTCCTCATGTTCCTCCTGATGTTCCTCTTTATGTTTCTCCTCATGTTCCTCCTCATGTTCCTCCTCATGTTCCCTCCTGATGTTCCTCCTGATGTTCCTCCTGATGTTCCTCCTCATGTTCCTCCTCATGTTCCTCCTCATGTTCCTCTTCATGTTCCTCCTCATGTTCCTCCTCATGTTCCTCCTCATCCTCATGAGAAGCTTTGTGATCTGCAGTTTAGTGAAGTTCCTCCAGCAGAAACACTGGAGGCAAAGTTCACCAGTGAAACTAAAGTCTGAGGATCTTCTCTTCTGGTTTCAGTCGTTGTTGTTGTTTCTGTTTCTGCACAAACAGGACGAAGTTCTGGAGGCAAAGACTTTTATGCAGCAACTTATTTTGGAAATGTCTTTCTGTCGTTAATGAGACGCAACATTCTGGCTGCAGGTCACAACTTTATGGCTTCAAATATTAGTTTTGCTCAGTCAACACACATTTAGACGTGATGTTTCCTTCACAAGCGCCTGAACTCGAATAGATTTAACAGGATTGTCTTCAGTTTACGATGTTCTGCTCGTTCTGAACGTGGATATTTTGTTTGTTATTATTTATTTATTTTTTTACTTTGCCTTTTGTCAGTGTTTTAAAAAGATCAGAGGGGATGGACCCAAACACACGGAGATGAAACACTGAGGATTTTAATTTAAAAACAATTCCCAACGCAAACAAAACTAACAGAGGAGGAGAGTTTAAATATGAGTCATCAAATGAGCTCCAGCTTTTCTTGAAGGTCCTTCAGGAAGACGTTCTCACCCGCCGAGCGTTTAAAAAACACAAAGCTCTGTAAAGAAATAACCAAAATACTTCTTACATCTTTAAACTTGAGCTGTTAAAACTACAAAGTTCTGCACGTTAATGTGCAAACAAAGAGAAAAAGAAACATGCATTTGGTTTGTGTCCTGTATTCATAAACCATACGTAACCATAAACAGATCATTTCTACATCTGCATTCATCAAGAGGACCATGAGGCTTTTTGAGAAGCTCCTTCAGACCACGTTGTGTTTCCTATCAGGACAAACCGAGACGCGACCCGGAGGAATGAGCCTCTCTGGTCTGATGAAGCTGCGTTCAACAGGATGTGAGTGACGTCGTCTCTTCACTGCTGTTTGTAGCGTGAAGGGAGAGCTTTGCTGCTTCATGTCGGGTCACACGTGTGCACACAAACACACATTCACGCTCTCGTTCCAATAAGGGCTTCAAACCAAATACCTTCCCCCTCCACGTCGTCACCTCTGCATGAACTGAACCCTCGAGCGACCTTTTGATGAAGCGCAGGAAGAGCGATGCACCAACAGCCTGAAAGCTGCTTTCCTCTCAGTGAGAATCATAAAACTCGTGGCACTCGGTGTTTATGGACGGCGGCGCACGCCGGTACGACACGCCGGCCCTGAAGGTTGCAGTAAAAATGTAATTGAGGATGATATTTAGTTTGGAGCTGAAGGAATGAGGCTGATTTTATCACTAAAGATCCTCAAAACGACTTCCCTCTTCCTCCAAAAACACTCTGAACAAGTGACGCTGTGCTGTGTGGAGGCAACAGTCCAAAGGGATTGTGGGATTGGATTAAGACAGGTATCATTTACATCACGGTTGTGGGTGGGATTAGATTTTTCAAACAGTGGGGACACATCGGACACGTCATGACCAGAAACCCATTTCCTGCATTTTCTGCCAAGTAATGATCTCCAAATACTGAAGGACGAGCTTCAGAGATGCAAGAAACTCAATTCAATATCTAGTCTATATGAATTAATAATATAATAATAATACTCATGAATAACTAGTTTACAGTGTGTGTGTGTGTGTGTGTGTGTGTGTGTGTGTGGCTGCATGCATCAGCCTGGTGAAGACACTCTGCATCCAGATGTCTGAAGGTCAGAGTGATGAACTGAACAGATGGAAGCTGATGAGCTGCTGAGGACGTGAAGGTTCCTCATGTTCTTTTGTTGGTTTAAGCTCCAATGATGCGACCTGTAGCCTGTAACCTGTAGCATGTAGCCTGTAACTTGTAGCATGTAGCCTGTAACTTGTAGCATGTAGCCTGTAACTTGTAGCATGTAGCCTGTAACTTGTAGCATGTAGCCTGTAACTTGTAGCATGTAGCCTGTAACTTGTAGCATGTAGCCTGTAACTTGTAGCATGTAGCCTGTAACTTGTAGCATGTAGCCTGTAACTTGTAGCATGTAACTTGTAACCTGTAACTTGTAGCCTGTAACTTGTAACCTGTTTTTTTTTGAGCATTTTTTTTTTAAGAGCAATTTTTTTTTGAGCGTTTTATTTTTTTAGAGCTTTTTTTTTTTTAGAGGAAATTTTAGTTTTGAGAGCGTTTTTTTGTTTGAGAGAAAATTTGGGAATTTTGTTTTGAGAGCGTTTTTTTTGGAGCAATTTTTTTTTTTGGAGCGATTTCTTTTTAGCGAATTTTGTTTTTAGAGCAATTTTTTTAGAGTGTTTTTTTTTTAGAGCAATTTTTTTTAGCGTTTTTTTTTAGAGTAAATTTTAGTTTTGAGTGTTTTCTTTAGAGCAATTTTTACTTTTGAGAGCATTTTTCTTTTTTAGAGAAAATTTGGGAATTTTTTTTGGGCCAAATTTTAGTTTTGAGAGTGTTTTTTTTTTTAGAGCAATTTTTTTAGAGCCTTTTTTTTGAGAGAAAATTTTAGTTTTGAGAGCAATTTTTTTTTAGAGTAATTTTTTTACAGCGTTTTTTGGGGGGGAAAATTTGGGAAATTGTTTTTTAGATAAAATTTTGGTTTTGAGAGCAATTTTCTTTTTTGAGAGAAAATTTTTGGAGAGCAATTTCTTGAATTAAGAGCAAAGATTTGGAGATAATTTAGTGAAAAAAAAGACATTTTCTCGGGTAAAAAAGACACAAATCTACCTTCACAGTCGATCGCATGATGTCATCACTCATTTGGAGAAACGGTTCCTTCATCGCGTGGCAATCGTCTCTCGGCAACGCAGCAACTTGCTGAGGTCAAACCAAGAAGAGCCTTGAGGTCAGTTCACCTGGTGGGCGTCACCCGAGGGAAATATGTCTTCACAAATTAAACAATGATGCATATTCAATACTCTGCAGGCTTCAATGACTTCTAAACCAATCAGCATGAAGCACGAGGTCACACCAGGTGATTCATTTGTATTCCCTCCACCTTTCATCATCCAGTCTGTCTGAATTCTCCATTTCTAACACATAGTCCCTCATTTTCTGATCCCAGAGCTTCTTTTACAAATCCCTTCTCATTTCCCTGTTTTACTTCCTCTCTCTCTCTCTCTCTCTCTCTCTCTCTCTCTCTCTCTCTCTCTCTCTCTCTCTCTCTCTCTCTCTCTCCATCCCTTCGGCGTGCTGCAGAGCTGCTGTCAGATGGTATCCCAGAATGCTCGGCTGCTGTTTCATCCGCCTGCGTGTTTGATCACAAATGCTCTGTCGCTTTCTCTTCGCTTCTCTTTCTCTCTTCCTTTTATCACTCCGCTCTACATTCATGCCGATCTTTTCTTCATCCCTCCCCATCTTCTCCGCTCCATCAATCTCTCCAAGAACATTTCATTCTGGGACTTTTTAACTCTCTGTAAAGTGATGTCTTATTTATCGTCTTTTTATCTCCTTTTTGTGTCTCAGTTCCTTTCAGTTGAGATTTAAAGGAAAAGTGTAAACAAAGGATGATAAAAAACAATTCTCCACAGCTGGACCGACCCTCTGTTTGCTTTAACGGCTCCGTTGTGTCTTTTGCATCTTGGGTATTGTCTCGTATTGTGTCGACAACACAATGCAGAGCTCAACAATAGTTGCCCAATTTCCCACCGACGTGACAAAACAGAACGATTCTGCTTCTGTTTCTCAGCTCAGTCCAACAAAAAGGACAAAAGAGACAAAGTGTGACGCTCAGACATGAGTCTGTCCTGCTGCAGGTGCCAGAGAACATTTCTAATAGTCTGTATTATCTGTCTTTTAATAAATGTGTTGTACAGTTAAATAAAGCAGCGGGTTGTATTAAAGCGTGGAAGCTTCTGCAGCTGTCACGCCGTCAGCTTTCGGTCCATTTGTGGCTTCCTGCTTCGTTCATCATCAGCTGGCCACGATACATGGAAGGCCACCGCTGCACCTTTCGCCTGATCGTTGTTGTTGTTGTTGTTGTTGTTGTTGTTGTTGTTGTTGTGTAGCCGTTGCGGTCCTGCGTCTCATCCGTCCTCAGCAGCTGCTTCAGACATGTCGCTTCTCTGCCGGCAGGTCGGACAGAAGAACAACACGCCGCGGCCACGACGGCCATTTTTAGTTTGGGAATGTCGTTTACGAGCAAACGGCCCACAAATATGATGGTTTCCAAAAAGATTTTGCAATCTAAGTAGAACGCAAGGAATCTGTGTGTGTGTGTGTGTGTGTGTGTGTGTGTGTGTGTGTGTGTGTGTGTGTGTGTGTGTGTCCATCCACATCTCTGGATTCATCTGAAGGATTCACACATGAGTCTCACTTTGCTATGATGCTTTTTTATCTCTTATTGTCTTTCTGGCCGTGATCCCAGTGAAATAATGACTTTTATTAAAGGTAATAATATTTCCTTCATATTCATATGGTGGATCTGTCATTTCATTATTTCCAAAGCAGTGACTCACAACCTTTTTATTTGATTGGATATTTGAACGATGTCCTTTTCCTCTTTCTTTAACTTTTTTATTTTACCTTCACTAAAACAGAACACTTTTCTTTCACACTGTGCAGGTTTTATCAAAGTATACGACCCGAAAATATGTGGAGATCTCTGAAATAATGTAATATCAGAGCAAAACTGTTTCATTATGAACTGAAATACAAGAAAACCATGAAGTCGGACTGAAAAAGGAGCGAAGTGAAAAGAGCTATTTTGAGTTCCTGAGGTAAAAGGCTCGTTCCTTCATCCATCGATAATCTGATAATAAGAATATTCCTTCAGCTCGGATGAAGCTGTCATCAGTATGATTCAAGTCGAAGGTACAAACCTGTGGATCCTGATTCATGCATCAGAACAATCTGCACCTTAAATCTGTGAAGGGATCAGAACCGAAACCAGTAACTCAACTTTAATCTACGGTCATCCAGCATAATCTGGGTTTTCTACCTAACACAACACTGAGGATATTGTACAATTCAACACAGTCCTTCTTAATCTCTGGCTGTCACACACTAATTAAAGGTACATTCGACTTGATATTGCAGTAAACAGCCAAATGCCAATAAAACTGATAGCCAGTTATTAAACGCTGCCATTAATCTTGTGCATTAGCAGCTGTGTTGACCTGATAACAGGCTGTAAACCGGCTCCTGCAGGACGCGAAGGGGAACTTTACAGCCGTTCATAAGGTGAGAACCGGCTGCATCCTGTTTGTTGTCGCTCCGTCCCGCCCGACGCGACCGGCTGCTTTCACGGCTTTGATGAAAGAGTTCAGAAAAGAAATGAATCGTTTGAAATGAAACCAAGACACGAAGAAACGTTCTGGTCTCCGGCTGCTTTTGACTTCCACACCTCGTCGCCAGTCTTTTAATTCATTAACTCGTTCAGGTTGTGACTAACGGCGTCTCACTTGGTGTTCAGAGTTATTCTCAGCTGTTCCACTTGAACCTGGAGGCGTCTGAACCCACGAGGTCCTCAGAAAGCCACTTCAGCATGAACAGTTCAGCGCGGCCGAACACATCACGGCTTTGTATTCAAAACCTGAACGCCAGACTCCCGTCTGCCAAACAATGGCAGGCAATTTGGTCTGCGCTCGAGGAGCGTGAGCGGGGAACAAATGAAGAGAAATAACACACACACACTAACACACACACTAACACACACAGCGGGAGACCTCACTGGTTTCCTGTCCGCCTTCATGTTGTCAAACTGTCCAATAAAGGCAATTAAATCATCTTAAAAAAGACATAATTAACTTGTGTGTTGTGCAGAAGACCAAGTGTGTGTGATCACGTGTTTCTATGCATTTCATCGAGTGTCAAGATGACTCACTATCGGTGAACAACGCACATTTCTCTACACAAACTCAGGCATGTTAAACGCGGGCGTGACCTCGGGCTTCGCCTCGCAGCAGAGGAAACACTCTGAAGCCTCGTCAGCTGCTTGTCAGTGTGTTTTCAGCCAGTAGAAGAAATAGATTCTCTGTAAATCCTGTTTGGTTTCGTCCTGTAACTCGTGTGTTTCACACATCTGCAGCCAGCGTTTTAATCATCATGTTTTAGTCTTTACGGAGGAGAAAGCGTCGCTTCTTTAAACAATGGCTGCTCTTTTCCACAGTGTTGTAGCTGCACGCTCGCTTTTCACTGCATTTTAATGTCGTTTTCTCTCTCGCTGTGTTTGGTTTTAATTAACTTCACAAGAGCTGAACAAGTTTGGTCTTCACACTAATGTGTGTGTTTCTGCTAATTGGAAGTCCAGAGAAGTTGTGGAAGGAAAGGTTAGCTGTAATTGGTGGAAGTGCTTTTCTTTTTCTCACAAAGCCCTTTTTTGTTCTCACTGGACACGATATAGTTTTGTAGGAAGATTGTGTCTGTGCAGCGACGACAAAAAGGGCTCTAATTTAATAAATCAATCTAAATAAACTGGTTAAAATAAAATGTCTCTCCATATAGCTGACACAGCAGCTGAGGCCTCTTGGATGAGCTTAATCAATCTCTCCAAATTAACCCAATGTTCGTCTCCCAGATATGTTAAAAAACTGTTTAACTTTGTTCACACAAAAGATATTAACGCCGACATGAGGGAACAAGTCAAACAGAGAGGAACGCAAGTTGAAACTAAATCAAGAAATCTGCTTTCAAATACTAATTAATAACACTAATAATGATTGATCTGGATGAGATGGAGTCAGATAAGGTTCTAAACTATATTTTAGGAGACGAACAAACTGACATTTCTCGTTAAAAGCCTCCATCTGCCACCTCAACAAAGAGATACCTGTGACATCGAGCTTTTTCACTTCCCTATTGTTTGACTGACAAAAGAAAAAAGGTCACGTTGAACCTGAAGAAGAACATGAGGAGCAGAGAAGATGTTTTCCAGCCGCAGTCAGAGAGAGAAGAACAGATCTGTGTTTTCTGGTTCACATCACCTGTAAAAGAACAAATATACAAGTTTACCTGATGTTCATACAGGTGTTAAATCAATGATCGGCAACATTTGGGATGTAAAGTGAAGCCCGAATTAGAAAATGTTAAACCGAAGCGTTAAAATGTTTATCAATATTCATCTGCTCCAGAAAGTGAATTGTAGGACTTAAACGTTAAAATGTTCCAACAGTCCATGATTAAAACTATCTATCTATCTATCTATCTATCTATCTATCTATCTATCTATCTATCTATCTATCTATCCATCCATCCATCCATCCATCCATCCATCCATCCATCCATCCATCTATCTAGCTAGGTAGCTACCTAGCTAGATAGATAGATAGATAAATAGATAGAAAGATAGATAAAGCTAGCTTTAGCTAGCTACATAGCCAGCAAAATAGATATATAGATAGATGGATGGATGGATGGATGGATAGATAGATAGATAGATGGATATGTATCTATCTATCTATCTATCTATCTATCTATCTATCTATCTATCTATCTAGCTAGCTAGCTAGTTAGCTAGCTAGCTAGCTATTGAGACTTTGAGACTTTGAGTTCCCTGTGATGAACAGGTGTGCAGCGTGTGGGCCTGCAGATATTTTGTGAGCAAAAAGCATCAGAAAAAAAGCTGCGTTGGTCATTTTGCTCAAACATCACCTGAACAGTGAAACAACAATCACTTCTGATGCTTCACCACAGACGGACGTCCACGTGCAAACTAAACCTTTTAAATCCATAAAGAGCGAGCTGCAGCGTTCACGTGTTTCTGTGCACTTAGAACCTGCAGTTATGAAACATAAGAGCAAAACCACCTCTAAAAAGCGATCCCATAAATATAGTCATGTTTCCAAAAGAGTGTTAACGATATATTCAACTTCTGTTAGCCTCCAAAAAATAAAGATAATCAAGAAAAAGAACAAATGTGAAGTTTGAGACGTGAAACAAAGAGACGAGTGACATGAACATTTGAATATAAATATGAAGGGAAGCGATAAAATGCAGGTGAAATATATATTTATAATATATTTCTCTTTCCTGAGGACAAACCTCAGTCTCGGCTTGAGGAAGCTTTCCGTTGTCTCGCTCCAATCGATCCAAATTGAATTGCGGCCAGAACAAAAGTACTGGTTCAACCTGCTGCTCCAAATCTAATCACCAAAACCTTTATTTCATACGACGAAGGCAAATAAATCCAGTTAGAGGAACCGACCGCGGCTCCGAGACGAAGCTGCAGCCCAAATGTCAAACTCTGAAGGCAGACATTGAGAAAGGAACTCACATCTTCCAGGTAAACTACAAATCTAAAAGCGATGAAACTTTTTTATTAAAGCAATCAGCAGTTTGAATAAATCGAATACAACAGGATTAATGTGCAGTGTGGTCTGTGTTTGGTAATAACTTTGGAGTCGAGCAGTATTTTTATGCCCTGCGCCCAAAGATCTGGTCACTTTTCTTCCTAAATGTTGATCCTGCAGGACGGCGTGCGCATTGAGCAGCTGCTCTGGATCAGTCATCAACCAAACATCAGGAACTGTAACGTCTCAGGAACTAAATCCTGAAGTTATAACGAGAGCAAAAGAAGAAGACGAGAAGATGGAACGTCAGATAAAGGGCGACAGCGATGAAGATAAAGATAATTAGCTCCAGACGAGAAGAGAGAAAACATTAATTTACATTTACTGAACGATGAATTTGTACAAAGAGAAACAGCCAAACACATTAATCTCCTTCAGTCGTCTCTCTCCTTCATTACTGACTTGGTTTGTAGAGTTTGAAGAAAGTGCAGAGGACAAAGTGTGTTTTACTCCACATTGCTCACATTTCACTGCTCATGGTGAAAGACACCAAGTGGAGATATAAACAAGGCATAAAGAAATGCATTTTTAATAAAAAACTTTTTGTGGATCGATGTGATCCAAGAATCCAGACCAAGAGTTAAACTAACTGCATTAAATATAACGTAGCTTCTGCTACGGAGCAGCAGAGGAGTTTGAGAAGTTGGGCAGATTTCTCATCATTAATTTTGTCTCTGAAAGAGAGAAGCAGATAAAGGCTGATGGGTGAAGGGCTTAAAGCCAATATGACAGGGTGAGAGTTCATGTTACAGCCGGTCGAGGTTACACAGGCCTAACACATGTCAAGGGAACAAAGCCACATGTCAAGGGAACAAAGCCACATGTCAAGGGAACATAGGGAACATGTCAAGGGAACATAGCCACATGTCAAGGGAACAAAGCCACATGTCAAGGGAACATAGGGAACATGTCAAGGGAACATAGCCACATGTCAAGGGAACAAAGCCACATGTCAAGGGAACATAGCCACATGCCAAGGGAACATAGCCACATGTCAAGGGAACATAGCCACATGTCAAGGGAACATAGCCACATGTCAAGGAACATAGGGAACATGTCAAGGGAACATAGCCACATGTAAAGGGAACAACGCCACATGTAAAGGGAACATAGCCACATGTAAAGGGAACATAGGGAACATGTCAAGGGAACATAGGGAACATGTCAAGGGAACATAGCCACATGTCAAGGGAACATAAGGAAAATGTAAAGGGAACATAGCCACATGTCAAGGGAACATAGGGAACATGTCAAGGGAACATAGTTAGGAGAGAGGAGGAACAATGAAGGGAAACAAGCCGGGTGAGATTTTTATTATCAGTTTTATCGGTTAACAAAAAGGTAAAACTACTGAAATCGAAGCAAAAGGTCTCAAAGGCCCAAAACAAAAACCCACACGAGCCAGAACACAAAGGTTCTCTTGCCTGGAGCGAAAAGGAAAAACAACACGGACCTCCATGTCCAGCCAGAAAACAGAAGAAAACAGAAATGGCAGAAAACCTCAACACAGCTTCCACCAAATGAAACCGTCCAGCTGCTCTCTCTCTCTCTCTCTCTCTCTCTCTCTCTCTCTCTCTCTCTCTCTCTCTCTCTCTCTCTCTCTCTCTCTCTCTCTCTCTCTCTCTCTCTCTCTCTCTCTCTCTCTCTCTCTCTCTCTCTCTCTCTCTCTCTCTCTGAAGGAACAGATCCAGAAATGTTGAAGAGAAACTCATTCATTCCCGTCCAAAAAAAGATGCTTGATTTATTGCCAGACTATATATATATATATATATATATATATATATATATATATATATATATATATATATATATATATATATATATATATATATATATATATATATATGTATGTTTCAAGTGTGGCCAATGTGTCCCGAGGCTTTATTGATCTGCTTCATAAACCCTCTAAGGCTTCTTTCTGGCCTAAAGAATCACAAAGTTATAGCTATTTTATAATTGCATTTTTTTAATATAATGTAATAGTTTTTCACAAATAAACTACATGTATTGTCATTTTTCCCCCGTTAGCTTATTCTCTCGTTGAGCCGCTCGTCTCCTGTCCGTTCCTCATGGCTTGCGTCATATTTCTGTGGTTCAGAGTTGCAGCTAAATGCTTCAATTTGGATCTAAAGTGACAACACATGTGACAAAGGAAGTGATTTAACCTGAAAGCAAATTTAGATGCAAACGCTTTCCTTGTTGATCGCTGGATCAGAGCAGCATTTAGCCCTCCGTCATTAGCCTGGTTGCCAGGCGAATACAAAGACGAGGCTAATCACCCTGACAGGCGGGAGGCGGGAAGATGGAATGACGGGGGAGGAGGCTGGAGAGGAGAGAACAAAACAAGAAAAGAGTCGGAGACAAAGTAGAAACAAGAAATCAGCGCGGACGCTCTTCAAGTTTGGCTCGTTGGAATCTGGTGGTCGAAGGTCAAAGACACACAGAAGAAATGACGACAAGCAGAGAAGAGAAGCTATTTCAGAGTTTGACAGCAGCGCTGTGATTGGCTCACAGCGCCGGCGGGTTGGTGCGTTCAACATTCACGAGTAAAGAGCGTCTTCCTCACTGAACGTACGCTTCAGCTTCATAATCAAAGACCAGGAAGTGGACGTTGCCTTTTGTGACTTTCGAAGCCTCGAAGTTTGACATGTCGGCCGTCGCCATCTTAGAATTTGATCATCGCCACCTTGGTTTTTCGCAACCAGTAAACGGATGTGAGCGTGTTCGGGTAGAGGAGGAGTGACGGCTATGGTGGCAATATGTCAACAACACCCCAAATTATGACTATTATTATTACTATTTGACTTGAAATGAGACCAAACGTTACTCCATTTACAAGCTGGTGGAAACTAAAAAGGACTGAAACTACTGTTGGCAGGAGCTGAGAGAGAATAAAACATGTCTGAGAAAATTGAATTTAAAGTGTTTCATTAAAACCCCATTATTATTTTCCTCTTTTCTCCCTCAATTATCTCGACATCACACACATTTCTTTCAGCCTGTCACCTCAAAGTCATTCCATGGTTCTCTTCATGAAGCTGCAGCTTCTCTCGTCTGTTGATTGTTTTATTGATGCCTCACAATGTGTCGGCTCAAATGTTGTAATGACTGTTTTCACAGCACGTCTGTCTACAGCCAAATGAAAAATAAATAAGAATACACTCCCTTTTCACTCGATCCCTCCTTTAACCTTTGACCCTGTCAGCAGAGAATTACTTTTTGTGCTAAATTGCGTTTGAAACACCAATTAATATAACAACTAGCACTTAGCCTGGCAGCTTAAAAGTGTGTGTGTTTTTGTGTTTGTGTGTGTGTGTGTGTGTGTGTGAGAGAGAGAGGATATGTCACACTGGGCTCTTATTGCTTAAAGCCGACATCGCTCCCATGTGAAATAAAACTATTTGATGAACACACAAACCCACATTTACACACAACAGACAGACGTACACAGTACAGAAGAACTACGTGTATTTAAGCTTAATTGCATCAACAAACAAACCGAATTAGATTGAACTATCGGGTTAAATTAAACTGAATCTATAACTCTAATTAGATATCAGTGTCTATTTTAGTTTCTTATGCAGAATCTTCTTCATTCAGTATAATTATGCATTTTATAACATTTGTATTTTTGCTCGTGAATATGAAACCTAACACTTCACACGCTTCTTTAAGTTGTAATGTTTCCCTTTGAGTCATGAATCATCCTGTCACACTGGACCTTCAGGCTGAGTAACTGAAGCTCCTGAAGGCACAAACAATTCCCAATTAACTGAAATGTGTGTAAGGAAAACGACAACACAACATGTGTAATGTAATATCAGTTAATCCCAGATTACAGGAAGGTCCTGCTCTGTTCCTGGATGTTTCAGGTGACCTGCAGATATAAATAACCTGAAAGTTTCCGTTTCTGGCTTTGTGATCTGATACTTCAGGCCTCGTTTTAAAACACTCTCAAAAAAAAATGTGCTCTAAAAAAAAACGCTTGAAAAAAAGATTTTGCTCTAAAAAAAAAAGTGTTCTCAAAACGAAAATTTGCTCTTAAAACTAAAATTCGCTCTAAAAAAAAACCCTCAAAAAAAAAAAAATGCTCTCAAATTTTTTTTAAAAAATGCTCTCAAAAAAATTTGCTCGAAAAAAAATTTGCTCGAAAAAAAAAAAAGGGCTCTCAAAACAAAAATTTGCTCTTAAAACAAAAATTTGCTCAAAAAAAAAAACGCTATCAAAAAAATTTTGCTCGAAAAAAAAAAAGTGCTCTCAAAACAAAAATTTGCTCTTAAAACAAAAATTTGCTCAAAAAAAAAAAACGCTATCAAAAAAATTTTGCTCTCAAGAAAAAAAAAATTCCTCTCAAAACTAAAATTTGCTCTCAAAAAAAATTGCTCTAAAAAAACAAAAAACTTTGCTCTCAATCCAAAAAGTCACAAGTGTCGTTGTGGCGTTGTGGGCGGGGCCTGCGCTGCTGCATGAGTTTCTATTGGTGGACTCTCTGGGCTCTGGCCCACTCACACACTAACAGGAGGTCACATGAGGTGAGATGACATCATATTGCTCTGTCGTCAACAATATTTTAAATGTAGCAGCACTTCTTTGTTTCATGTTGTTGGTGTTGTTGAGTCTCTTTTGTTAAACAACATGGAGGCTGCTGTTGCCAATAGAAACTCATGCAGCAGCGCAGGCCCCGCCCACTACGCCCACAACTCACCTGGTGACTTTTGGGATTGAGAGCAAAGGTTTTCTTTTGAGAGCACAATTGATTTTTTTTTGATTTTTTTTTGATTTTTTTTTTTTTTTTAAATTTTCTAGGGTTTTTTTGAGTTTTTTTTTCAAGTTTTTTTCAAATTCTTTTTCAATTTATTTTTTTTCAAGTTTTTTTTTCAAGTAGTTTTTTTGGTATTTTTTTTTCGAGAGTTTTTTTTTCGAGCAAAGATTTTTGATTTCAAAGCAAAGATTTGGGATTTGCAGTCAGATAATTTACTTACAAACAAGACCTTTGCTCACGTAATAAAGACACAAATCTACCTTCAAACAATGAGGTTCTGCCCTGCGATCCAGATGTTATGCTCCTCCTTGTAGTCCACGTTCTTCTCTGTGGGCTGTTGGCTGGTGAGGACGATGAAGGCTTCACGCTTCAGCCTTCGGCGCTTCATTGCACTTCAAGACTGAGGAGGCACATCATCAGTGCAGGCCTGCTGGGGCTGTTCCTTAAATACTGATCGCTCACAAAGTACTGCTGATGGTAACCAAGCAAACGCACAGCGAACATCCTCACTACCTGCAGGTCAGATACTCATCAAGCTTTTCAACAGGAAGCTGACGGCGCGCAAACGCTGCAGGACTGAAGGGGGAAGGCAATGCATAAGTTGCTGCAAGACGTGGCCCAAAGTTGTAATAAAGTTCTGCTATTTTGGCATTTTGATTTCTCCCCTTGTCTAATACTGCAAACCCAAACTGTCAGTCAAAGTCAAGAAACTGTCAGCGACGTCATGAGGAGGCTTCAAACATCACTCTGAGTCTCTGAGGAGCAGCAGCCCGACGCCGGCGTTTCTGAGACGCTCGATGAACTAAATGAACTGAGCCGAACCCGAATTATATCCTATGCTTATTACTGACGACTGCTCTGTTATCATAAACTTCATGCTGGCGTGCTGTAATTCAAACGCTGGCAGCTGAAACTACAGAAACTCACTTTGCTCACAGTGATGAAAAGTAATGTGGACATCCCATAATACACCACAGAGGAAACTTCAGACCTGAAACCAGCAGACGCCTCTTTATGGAATCAAAAGCAACGCTGATTTATTTTCTCATAACTTCAGTACATAAGCAGCACATCTGAGGTTATTATAACCCAAACATTGACTGATTTGTTCCATAACCTCGTACCTGAAGAGCGGCTGTGTGGCATTGACCAGAAGAAAGGAAATATAACATCCATAATACATGTTTTAAATCATTATTGTAGAATCACTAAGAAGACTAACAATCGTCGTTGTTGGAGACTTTGAATGGGAGCAGCTCCTCCTCTCAGTCTTTGTTGCTTTTGTATTTATTTTAACACAAAACACAAAATCTCTTCCTGAACAAGTTCCCTCAACCTGCTGTTGTAAATATAGTTATTATAACTAACAACTATGATCTTATTCTCAACTCAACCAAGTGGTGTTTATTTTTGAAAAGGCTGTAATAATAATATCTTTATTTATTTAGCACTTTTAAAAACAGAGTTTACAAAGTGCTTTGAACACAACAAACAGCCCAAAACAAACAAATATATAAAATATACAAACAAAACCATGGGGACAAAAACTGCAAAATAGATCATGAAAATGAAAACGTAAAAACATAAAAGGACGACGTCACTTCAAAGCAATTCAATAAAAAAGGTTTTAAGAAGTGATTAAGAAGAAGTTATTGATCCTGCAGCCTCGTGTCCTCCAGCAGGTTGTGAGCGTGAAACTAGACAAATCACAAAAATACACAAACATATCTAAAGAAAACACTCACGCTGACTTTATGAACAACGTGTTTCTTGTTCTTTCTGTCCAGTGATATCATTCTGTGATTGATAAGTTTTCCTAAATGGAAATATCAGGATATTACTGCAGTTCTTGATCTCTGTGATTGTTCAGCAACCGTTTCCTCGCCTGGTTTCTGTTGTTGGTTTGGTTTTAATCAAATAATCTGCAGCTGTTTTATTGAGGTTTTACAAGGAAGGAATTGTGTTATGAGGCTTTTACTCAGAATTTATTGCTTTATTAGGCTTTTAGCTGCCATTTATGGGCTTGTTGGGCTTTTATTGCTGGTATGAAAGGAGTGTGTTGCTTTCTTCAGGGAGCGAAAGCTGTGATTGTGTTCACTCGGCCAACGAGGAGCTTAATATATAATATATCATAACCTGCTCACTTCCAGGTCTGTCAGGATGTTTATATTCTCTGCAAGTCTCCACTTTTGTTGTTATGTTGAAACTACACAATGTGAATAATTAAACCTTTCCACTTTGATTGACAGCTGACGAGGGCGGTGTTGGATAACAATCTATACACACTGCCGGCTCAAATCAGTTTGTTGGGTTATTAACCGTCTGATCCAGTGGAAAGCTGTTGATGTGGAACAGAAGAGGCCCCAGGATGGAGCCCTGGGGAACTCCGCATGTCATACTCACCAATTTCCAACTATCAGTCACAAAGTTCATGTTGTCTAAGTGGGATTGAAACCAGTTTAATGCTGTGACATCAAGTCTCTCATAGCTTCAACAATAACATGCGGTCGACCTCGTTGTATGTAACACAAACATCTTTACAGACGTGTTCTTCATGTTTAGACTGAAGGGGGTGTAACGTGCACGCCACTGTGACGCAAACCACAGACATGAGCGTCGCAGTTCTTCTGAAGGTCACGACCTCAAAATGGTCCGCTGTTATCGTCGTGTTTTATTTATTATTAAATGTTCCAATCAAAATGTCACTTCTGCAGATGTTCAGGAAGGAAAACACACACACACACACACACACACACACACACACACACACAATGCATGATCTGACCCTTGAGGTGAAGTCCATCCATCAGCTGTTGTCGAAAGGCTTTTAGGGCGCGTACCATCACCGGTCAACACCTTCAGGACATGAAATATATTTCCTTCAGGCCTCTTACGTGCAGCTTCTCTTCAGCGATCATAAAATACATAAAAGTACATGAAATATATTTCCTTCAGTTCTCTTGCGTGCAGCTTCTCCTCAGCGATCATAAAATACATAAAAGTACATGAAATATATTTCCTTCAGTTCTCTTGCATGCAGCTTCTCCTCAGCGATCATAAACGCTCCGACATGAACATCAGCTGCTCTGCAGACCGGAGGTCACCACCAGAGTCAGCTGACACCTTCAAATTAAGACAAAAGCATTCGATAAAAGCAGATTCAGCAGGATGGCTCTTTCTGTGTGTGTGTGTGTGTGTGTGTGTGTGTGTGTGTGTGTGTGTGTGTGTGTGTGTGTGTGTGTACTGGAGAGTCTCAGTCAGTGTGGACCTTCTCGGCTTTCAGCTCCTCTGATGCTGCAGATGAAGGAAGATATGAAGACATCATAACCACAACATGAACTGTGCACCGACAACAAGATGTTTGGATAAAAGACAATATGAAGACACAATGGAGGCTGCGCGTGTGCATAGTGCTCATCATGAACTACATTTATTTATTACACGTATGATTGATATCATCTCGTCTTGCCTTTCGGTCCTTGTGAGATATATTTTTATTGTTTATCATATCAGATCGCTTAATGTCCTTTTTCTTCATGTATGTTTGCACGTTATCAACCTCACATTGTTATCCTGAGCTCATATTTTATCATCTTACTACTTTTATCTCCGTAAACACAAAGTCCAAAACACATCCCTCATGTTGTGCTCTTATCTCAATTATTGTTCTACTGATAGATGGAGTTACTGTTTATTACTCATTTTATCTTTCCACATCCTCCTTCATATTTACACAACCGTGTGTGTGTGTGTGTGTGTGTGTGTGTGTGTGTGTGTGTGTCATCGCCCTCTTATTCACTCATTTATTTAATCCTGTCTGCGTTGTTGCTCTGCAGGTTAAAGCCACTAAACGACTCGCTTGTTATTTTGGACTAACAGGAATCTCTCGTCCTGAAGTTGAAGTGTTGTCAAAAGAAAAGTGTAAATCTGAAATATTGTGCCGCGGCGAGAGATCAAAGTGCTTCACTGACAGCTTACAGGAGGTGAAGAGAAGAGGAAATGGAGAGGAGGATTAAGAAAGGAGAGTTTACTGTACGACGTCTGACTTCCCTCTGAGGATGAAAGTGAAGCGACGACCTCAGTTAGTTTCAAGTTCAGCAGAGAAAACAAGATTAAAGGAGGAAGAAGGTGACGAGGAAGACCCTCACATCCAAAGGCAACAGGGCCGAGAGTCTAGTACATATATATATATATATATATATATATATATATATATATATATATATATATAAAACTACAAATAGCTTTCATGGTTTCATAAATCACAGGTTCAGTCAGGAAAACTCGGGCCTGAAGCTTCATGACATCATCTGCATCTTGATCTCTTTTTAAAGATGATTGTCTCTCTAGAATCAGTTCGTTCGTGTTGCTTGTTGCTGTTGCTTGTTGCTGTTGCTTGTTGCATGTTGCATGTTGCTGTTGCTTGTTGCTGTTGCATGTTGCTGTGGCATGTTGCTGTTGCATGTTGCTGTTGCTGTGACGTGCTCTTCATCAGCGTCCGTGCGTGTCAAATGTCCACATTACCTCATTTATAGGAGCACGCCGAAGAGAAACCATCTTCTTCCTCTTGTAACTCATCATTGTGTCAGCCTCCATCAGCTCCTCCTCCTCCAGCTCCTCTTCCTCATCCTCCTCCTCCACCTCCTCCTCTTCCTCCTCCTCCACCTTCTCCTCATCCTCCTCCTCCACCTCCTTCTCCATCACCTCCTCCATCACCTCCTCCTCCTCTAGCACCTCCTCCTCCTCATCCTCCTCCTCCACCTCCTTCTCCATCACCTCTTCTTCCTCCTCCTCCTTCTCCTCCACCTCCTCCTGCCCAACCACCTCCACCTCCTCCTCCATCACCTTCTCCTCTTTCATCACCTCCTCTTCCTCCTCCTCCTCCTCCTCCTTCTCCATCACCTCCTCCTCTTACTCCTCCTTCTCTTTCTCCTCCTCCTCTTCCTCCTCCTCCATCTCCTCTTCCATCACCTCCTCCTCCTCCTCCTCCTCCTCTATCACCTCCTCCATCACCTCTTCCTCTTCCTCCTCCTCCTCCTCCTCCAGCTTCATCTGCAGCTCGGGGGAAACGCCCACATCATCTGTTGTATAATAAACAATTATCTTTGCTGCATATCACTTGTCTCTGCTGATTTAAATGAATCTGTGAGCTAAAGAACAAGCAAACATGAGCACGAGCATTCTGACACAGACATTATATATATATATATATATATATATATATATATATATATATATATATATATATATATATATATATATATATATATAATATTATTATATATGTATCACATATCATTCATTATATATCTGTAGTATAATGAAGCACAACTGGAGGCTTCTGCTGCTGAGCAGCTTTAACATTTATAGAACAATTGACAATTAGGATAATATACATTTTCACAAAAGGAGAGAGAGAGAGAGAGAGAGAGAGAGAGAGAGAGAGAGGGAGAGAGAGAGAGAGAGAGAGAGAGAGAGAGAGAGAGAGAGAGAGAGAGAGAGAGAGAGAGAGAGAGAGAGAGAGAGAGAGAGAGAGAGAGAGAGAGAGAGAGAGAGAGAGAGAGAGAGAGAGAGAGAGAGAGAGCGAGCGAGAGAGAGAGAGAGAGAGAGAGAGAGACAGAGAGAGAGAGAGAGAGAGAGAGAGAGAGAGACGAGCTCCTCCGTCAGATGCAGACTGCAGGAGGAGAAAAGAGATTCAGAGACTTCACGGACACAAATGAAGGTAAAACAACTCACTTCCTGCAGCTTCTCATATTCATATCTAGTGATTACGCAGCAGCTTTCATCATGTAGCTGCAGATCATTAATGCATGAGGACACACGAGAGAAACATATGTTTTAACATTGGATTTGTATTCTTTAACTCATTACTGTTCATGGATCTGGAATAAACCGCGTAAACTAACTTTTGACAGGTAATTATGACGTGAAGAGAAATCTTAATCATTTGTGTAAACAGGCTTTTTGTTAGTGATTTGCATCGCGGGGGATCCGGACAGGACGTCACGTGGTGAACAGTAACCACGCACCTGTTGTGTATTTAAGTTGTGTGTCTTCCTGCAGCGATGTGTTAAACGTGTTCAACTTCTTAAAGTCGCCTCTCTGTCGTTTAGAGTCGGGGACGCGCCTCTGAGAGCCGGCACGGCGCGCGCACGGAGCTGCGCGAGTGAACAACACGACACCATCATCACCATCACCCTCCTCATCCTCCTCCTCCTCCTCATCATCATCACCGTGAACCGAACCGCGGACACAACTTTTACATTCTCATCTCAAAGATCGTCCGAGAGGCTGAAAGGAGCCGCTGGAGGATTCACTGGTGAGGAGAAACGACACGTCAGCAGAAACCTGACTCCAGGTTTCCTCCAGAAAGAAAAACTGAAGGAATGAAACCGACTGGAGATACAAGAGAAGAACTGGATACGGAAATATCTGACATGAAATGAACCCTGGATGATTTAATAAGCATGAGCTGCACCGCGGATGATTGTGGGTAAAAAATCCATCTGACAAGATCATTATTATCTATTTATGTCTGTATGTTAGAGTGCATAGTTATGACGTGCTCTGTCTGTGTAGCAGACACTGTGACAGTGAAACTATCGAAATGAATTAGCTTCCACTTTCTCTGTTGTTTCTCTCGTGTCGTGACGTAATGGAGGATAATCCCGCTTTGATTTCACCTTTGTGTTTGTTGAACTGTGCCTAACTATCAGTTCAGCTCTGTGACAAATGACGGATGCATCCCGTGAGAGAATATGTCCAAAAAAGGAAGACAAAGACACTGAAGATCCACCAGAAAAATATGCATAATTAATTGATAATCGGTGTGTATTTGTGTCATGATGCTCAGAGACTCGTAGTTCCTTCTCAAACATGGAGAACGTGTCCGTGCCCGGCGGTCCGCCGCCCGTCTGCAACGACTCCGTGGACTTGAACTCTCTCGCTTCAGAGAACGGCTCTGACCTGAACTGCACGCCTCCCTCAGAGTTTTACTTCTACGCCGACCTCTACGTCATCTTACCCGTCATCTATTCTGTGATCTGCGCGGTCGGACTGACGGGAAACACGGCCGTCATCTACGTGATCCTCAAAGCCCCCAAGATGAAAACAGTCACCAACATGTTCATTCTGAACTTGGCCATCGCCGACGATTTGTTCACTTTGGTGCTGCCGATCAACATCGCCGAGCACCTGCTGCACTACTGGCCCTTTGGGGAGATTTTGTGCAAAGTCATCCTGAGCATCGACCACTACAACATCTTCTCCAGCATCTACTTCCTCACGGTCATGAGCATCGACCGCTTCCTGGTGGTGTTGGCCACCGTGCGGTCCAAGCGCATGCCTTACCGCACCTACCGGGCCGCCAAGATCGTCTCGCTGTGCGTCTGGATGCTCGTCATCCTCATCGTCATGCCCTTCACCGTGTTCGCCGGCGTCTACGTGGACCCGAGGGACGGCAGGACGAGCTGCGTGCTCAGCTTCCCGAGCCCGGAGAGCCTGTGGTTCAAGGCGAGCCGGATCTACACGCTCATCCTGGGCTTCGCCATCCCGGTGTCCACCATCTGCATCCTGTACACCATGATGCTCTACAAGCTGAGGAACATGCGGCTCAACAGCAACGCCAAGGCGCTGGACAAGGCCAAGAAGAAGGTCACCATCATGGTGTTCATCGTCTTGGCCGTGTGCTTGTTCTGCTGGACGCCGTTCCACCTCAGCACCATCGTGGCGCTGACCACGGACCTGAGGACCACGCCGCTCCTGATCGGGATCTCCTACTTCATCACCAGCCTGAGCTACGCCAACTCCTGCCTCAACCCGTTCCTCTACGCCTTCCTGGACGACAGCTTCAGGAAAGCCTTCAAGAAAATGTTGGAGTGCAGGCCGGCCTGAAGACGGCGGCGAGGAGGCGACGGACGAGGTCTCCAGAGACTCGCTGAGGGAGGCCAGACTGTGGTGGAGACACAAGGGATACGAGTTGTGTTCACTTCTGCAGTGTCAATGTGATGTGTGATCCATATTTCAGTTGTTTGGTTTGTTACAGCTGCACGAGGCAACGTCACACATTGTTTGCACACGCTAGCAATAGGTAGTTATTTTCGTTTATCTGTGATATATATATTAAAAAAAACCATGATGATACCTGTGGATTCACACATCCATAAAGGATTCATACCACAGTGAACCAAAGGGACAAGAGAGGAAAACATCACATTTGAGAGCATCTTCACATTTATTGTCCCATCATGGAGGAAAACGTCCGACAGGACGCTTCTGTTCGTCACAGCTGGACTGTTTTACATCGTTATGTTTTATTGCCTGTGTGGCCTCTGCAAACATAACATTGTAAGTTGACAGAAATGGGCAATATTGCTTGCAATAGGGAATGATTATGGTTGACGCCCCCCTCTGCTAGAAAAAAAACAATAAGCGTCAGCGTCATTGATCTGCATGCCGTCCAGTAAATGAAGCTCATCAGGTTGTGACAGGATTACAGGTGTTATCATGTGTAATATTCCATAAGAAATGGGATTACACACGTTGTGTGATCACGTATACGAACCCTTAATCTGCCTTCAAATGCTTCTGTGTTATAAACTTAATCCCATCGATGGAACCTTGCGGGATTATCGTTAAAGTTTAATCAGTAAAGTTTGACATGTAAAAGCTTCCCTGGACTCGTTGGATGATGAGCATCGTTTTGGATGAAAAGTTCTGGTCTTTGTTGTGTTTTTATTCTTCTTCTCCAGAATGTAAATGTACCACTTAAGAAATAAACAAAGGAACCTTAAGAACCTTAAGGACCACGACAACAGAACCAGAGCTGCTGTCTGACGGGACGGGAGGGCTGCGACTACATCTCTTCACGGTGTCGTTTTGTGTGACCTTTTGTCGCCCCCTGTTGTCGACACGGGGACGAGACGCAGTCAGTAAACACTCAAACATCTCGTATCCTTTCTCTTCATGGCCGTTTATGAAAAGCATCTCTTGGTATCTGACTCAAACCTTCGTTCTCAGCTGTGTTGCTTTTAGAGAATATATGCAACCCGATGACATCATCGATCATATCCTGCTCGCTGTTCCTCTGTCAACATCTCACACTCTTAAAAGTCAGTTTGTTTTGCTTTTAAAGTCAGGATCACAGATCTTTAGGCTTCACTGTGTGGAATTATCAAAGGAGATAAAAAAATAAGTAAATAATGTCTTGTGTAACAATTTATATCTTATGATTTGATACATCAGACGCCTCCATGTGGGTCGAGGTTTGTCATTATGCTTTAATGTGTTTTCAGCCTTCAGGAGTTCAAACGTTGCACACAAAAGAAAAACATACTCAACGTTACAGGATGCTTCTGGGCAAGATGTTGAGCTCAAGATGTATTTAATATTTTACCGACTAAGAAGTAGAAATACATAAATAAACTACTTCTTCCACTGTTGAAGGCCCTAAATGTGAAGTTCAAAAGTCTTTGTGTGAATTATTATAACTCTAATCCGCAGGAACAGACACACTAATCCTGTTAGCTGAGAGCATCTTGAGCATATTTCATTGAAATGTATTAAAAAACATTTAGTTTCTGTTTGTTCCAACACTTCACTGACTGTGTGTGATGATGTTTTAAGGGTTTGCGATGCTCTAAGATAAATACTTAGATTGTGTCAATGTGTGTAAACACATTTCTACAACTAGTCGCTTAAAATTTTGATAATTTTCTCTCTACTTGAATGAAAGAAGCGTCGGATGTTTGACAAAATGTTCATAACTTAACAGAGTTTACTTCTTTGAATGTTTTAGAATCACAACGCTATGAAGAGTTGTTGTTGCACACAATGCACAATAACATGTTCTCTCTCAACGCTGACACACAACGCTGACACACAACACCTACAGCAGCGTAACACGTCACACACACAAACTTCTTTGACTGCAACAAACTACTTTATGTCGTGCTGTGAGTTGTTTTTCTTGTACAGTCATAACAGTTTATGGTCCAACATTCTTCATGATGAAAAATTGTGTAACACAAATGAAAAATAATACAACATTTTAATTGATTCAGAATGATTGTGTTTTATGTCGCCTGTAATTAGGAAGTATGACATCGCCTTTCATTCATTCATTTGTGTGTGTTTTAAATTGTTCATGTCGGTCTGGTAATGAATAAATAAATAAATAAATATCCTCAAAGAGTTTGTAAAGAAAAGTGACGAAATACTTATGTTCAGTAAACACTTAGACTTAAGACATGAGAGAGTGAACACTTTGACTTAAGACATGAGAGAGTGAACACTGAGACTTAAGACATGAGAGAGTGAACACTTTGACTTAAGACATGAGAGAGTGAACACTTTAACTTAAGACATGAGAGAGTGAACACTTTAACTTAAGACATGAGAGAGTGAACACTTTGACTTAAGACATGAGAGAGTGAACACTTTCACTTAAGATATGAGAGAGTGAACACTTTCACTTAAGACATGAGAGAGTGAACACTTTAACTTAAGACATGAGAGAGTGAACACTTTCACTTAAGACATGAGAGAGTGAACACTTTAACTTAAGACATGAGAGAGTGAACACTTTCACTTAAGATATGACAGAGTGAACACTTTCACTCTGACATGAGAGAGTATATATATCAGGATATATATCAGTATATATATATATATATATATATATATATATATATATATATATATATATATGTATATATATATATATATATATATATGTATAT
Organism: Clinocottus analis; assembly: GCF_023055335.1. Taxonomy (NCBI): domain Eukaryota; kingdom Metazoa; phylum Chordata; class Actinopteri; order Perciformes; family Cottidae; genus Clinocottus; species Clinocottus analis. The sequence goes on from NW_027176142.1 coordinate 992,672, forward strand.
ATATATATATATATATATATATATATATATATACATATATATCTATATATATATCAGTATATACAGCAGTATATACAGCAGTATACTACAGTACCAGTACTGAGTATTTTTTGCTCCAGATGCAGATGAGCGCCTCCTTGTGGACAATTTGACAAATAAATCTGCTCATTTTAGGGTTTGTGACAAGCCAATATTACCACTAGAGGGCAGTATTGATCCATGAAGCTTATTGTGTGTGTGTGTGTGTGTGTGTGTGTGTGTGTGTGTGTGTGTGTGTGTGTGTGTGTGTGTGTGTGTGTGTGTGTGTCACAAGGTTCTCAGCACACACTCGTGGTGCATTTAATTTAATTAAGTGATCGCCATATTTCTTACTGCTTTTCATCAAAAACATATTAATTTCCACCAAGACGACCACGACCTCCATGTTTCACTCTACGGACACGGAATTAGTGAAAGATACAAATACATGTTGAACGTGTACAGCGACACACACACACACACACACACACACACACACACACACACACACACACACACACACACACACGTGTGTGTTTCCTTTTGAAAGAAGCCGTCATGAAACAAGTGAAACGTCAAAACAGAGACGAGCTGCTCACTCGCAGCTGCTGTGTTTGTGTGTTTGTGTGTTTGTGTGTGTGTGTGTGGGTGTGTGTGTTTGCATCTCATGAGCTGGCCTGCCAGCCGTCCATCATCTTACTCCAAGAGCTGTTTACAAAGAATAATTGTGTTTGTGCAACAACAACATTGTTTGTTTTTGTGGGCCACAAACAAGTGGAAGTCGATGTTGATGTTTGTGTGTGAACCGTTTGTGTTTGTCTAAGTTTTGTCTCTTTTTCCTCACTCCTTAATAACATCTATAATAAAGATTCAGCACATCCAGTTCAGATGAAAATGTCTCAACAGAAGACTGAATGCATTTTAAGGTTTGAGTTTTCATGTTAGAGAAAGACGGCTTGAACTTCCTGTGAGGAAGGACGGCCGTGTGAGCAACAGTAAAAGACATTTTATCGTCATCTTGCTCGTTGATGTTGATTAAAAAATTGCAGATTCAAGATGAATCACAATGAATTCAAAATGAAAAGTTGGTTTATATTTATTTGCTCTCTTCATGAAGTTTGTCCCAGCGTCTGCTTTATTTTTTCCTTAATTAAACTTCATGTCATTGGACATTATGACAGTGATGCAACCGCGTTGCCTGAGAACTGCAACTCCTCAAAGAAACTCCATCCCTCCGGTAACAACAGATTAATATTACATATGACTGCAGAGTCAAAACATCAAAGTAAAAACACACAATGTGAATTTACTAACAGAACCATGTACTAGTTAAAAGTAGTACTAAGTGAATATTCTACTATTACAGTATCAGAAATGTTCATGTATCATGTATAAGATGATTTATGGAATACTGAATCTCTATAAACATTGTGAAATGATTTCAAATGGCTGCTGGCAGAATTTCAGTATAAAATAATGTTAAAATGTATGCAAATGAGCAATGAGCAATGCTTTAGTTTCATATTTTAAAGTACATTTTCAGAAAGCTTGTGGTACAAAGAATAAATTGTATTAATATGATTCATTAAAGGGAAGTTTATTGTGATATCTTTGTACAAGATTTCACTTTCTGGACTACTGTTTTTATGTTTACTTTAATGTCTTTTTTTTATATTCATCTTGCTTATTGTAAATAAGTATGAAGTTCCGTGTATTACGAATGTTAAATGTTCATTAATTCTGATTCTTTCATCTGACGATGATTCAGAGTCAGATTGAGGTTTAAAATGAGAGAAATTGGCGACTTGTGAACGATCCGGGAGAGACTGTGTTTGCGTTTGTGTGTCTCTGGAAGTGTGTGTGTTTCTGCTGTGTGTGTGTGTGTGTTCCTGCTGCGTGTGTGTGTCTCTCTCCGTCTCTTTCAGTTACATCTTTGTCCTCCTGAACCGTGCAGCTCCATGAACCGGCATGAAAACAACATCCGGGCCGAACTGAAGGTTCTGTGGTAAAAAGGCGGCGTTGTGTGTTGTGGTTGTGACCCGCATGGAGCGACAGCTCGTTGTGTGTTCTGCTTGTGACCCGCATGGAGCGACAGCTCGTTGTGTGTTCTGCTTGTGACCCGCATGGAGCGACAGCTCGTTGTGTGTTCTGCTTGTGACCCGCATGGAGCGACAGCTCGTTGTGTGTTCTGCTTGTGACCCGCATGGAGCGACAGCTCGTTGTGTGTTCTGCTTGTGACCCGCATGGAGCGACAGCTCTTTTCATCCGGCTCCCTCATGTCCACAGCAACAAGGTCAATCAGCTGGTCTTTGTAGTTTCTATGTATGAAATCTAATAAAAGGTTTTTATATTTCAGTCTGAATGATTCAATTTTTTTGTGGGAGATCCAAAGGGTTGAAAATAAAGACTGGACTAAACATAATACTCATCACATTTCCTGCAGAACCCTGAAATGGTTCATGCACTTCATCTTTTCATGACATCATCGTCTCTTTACAGTTTATTAATGTTGAACTGCAACACTACAAATCACTTTCCTAAACTATTTGTGCTGTTTGCATCATTACACGTGTGAGATGTGTTATTATTGAGCTTTATGGCTGCTGGCGGGCGCATTGTGACGTCTTCAGGAAAACACAAAGAGGTTATTTCACAAAAACCTCACTTCTCCTGTTCCTACGATTATAACAGCACAAGATAAAGTCAATTAATAAATTAATCAATAAAGTCAATTACATGATATTTTAGCAATGGATATTATGAACTTTTCTTCACCAGTTTAGTCGAGTTTTAACCTGCAAACCAAGACAGGAAACATCGGAATGTTAAAAATAACTATTTTATTTAACGTCTCTGCAGGTTCTCACAACTAAAAGATTTAAAGCTTCGCTAAAAACTTTGGTTTAACAAACAATTTGAATCAACGGTTTGAAAAAGAAAAAGAAAGAAAACATTTCCAATTATTGAGTAAAATAGGAGACGAGCACAAATCATTCCTTCTTCCTTCACTCCGCCTCAATCCCTCTTCGCTAGTCAATCTCCGGCATTGATTTGCTGCCTGAAAGAAACAGAAAATATATAAATAAAACGCATAATGTGGTGAAAAGAAGGAACATGATTTGTCCTCCTGAAAGACTGGAGGATGAGCGGCTGATCTTTGCTCCCACTTGTTCCACGTTGCATGAAATCAAGGACTTCTCTCTGTTCCTGTGGTCGTACGTGGTGATGAATCTCTCAGAAGTCAAACTAAGGCCGAGCAGCGGCGCCTCTTCCTCCTCTTCATCTTCCTCCTCCTGCTGCTGCTGCGCTTCAGCGTCAGCTTTTAAAGAGGCTTTTAAAGATGTTACCAAACAGCCTTCACGGCTCTTGAACTCTGGTTCTGCAGAGGAAGAGAAGGACGAGCTTCACGAGCCGACTCATGCACCTCGAGTCGGGCTGGGAGCTGTGACTCCATCACTTACAGACCAGTTAAAGACCAGTTAAAGACCAGTTAAAGACCAGTGCCAGTGGGTGATGAAGTGACAGTTGCTGTCTGTTACTGCGGCTGTGAGCATCGGCTTTGCTTCGCCTTACTGTCAGTGTTTGTGCCTGTTAGCCACTCTAACAATTACATATTGTTCAAAGTATTTGACAGTTTTAGAATCAGCTGAGAAGATTGTAAAGTACCTATTTATTGCTTTTCTCACTTCACTTGTACTTTCCTTTATGTCCATAAAGTTCGCCCTTTCATGCAAAGTTGTGATTTGTGAAATTTTGCTGAAAAAAATAATATTGACGCACCTCCTTTATCTATCTATCTATCTATCTATCTATCTATCTATCTCACCGCTGCTCTGTATTGATCTACGTTCAGGCTGCAGCCTCGAGTCGTGGCGGCCATGTCCACTGAAGGGATTCATGATTTTCTGTCACATGGCCCGGCAGAGCGAAGACTGAAGAGACGGCGTCGTTCTTAGAGAGCAGAACAGTCTCATGGAGCCTCAGAAGACAATTGAACCTGGTTATCGTCCTCAGCGATGCGACACGCTCTCAGTCTGACTTCGTCCAATGCTGAGCTTCAGACTATGAAGCTCTATACATGACATCTGTTGCTTCTGTCCATCCTGGAGAGGATCCTCCTCTGTTGCTCTATGAAGCTTCTTCCTGTTTTCCCTGTTAAGAAGGTTTTAATATCTTTATTTGGGGAGTTGTTCCTGATCCGATGTGAGGTCCTGGGACAGGACGTCATGAGTACAGACGGTAAAGCCCTCCGAGGCAAATCTTGTATTTGTGAATTGAACTGAACACTTTCACTTGTTATAAGCAGCGTGTTTTCAAAAACTTCACATGTTCACCTGCAGGTTGAGGTAACAAAACCTCTTAGTCACAGTGAGGAAAAGATTGTGCTCGGCGTTGACTTTACTAACTGATGACTCACATGACCACCGAGGGACTAACCCGACCGACAAGCAAGCGCCCAAAGAGTCCTGAGACTTCCATAACTAGCCAATGAGTAGCGAGTCAGTGTCACATGGGACCCGAACAGCGGCCTCCTGGGTGAAAGTCCAGTGTCCATCCCTCTCAACCTTGCACTTTACTCTACGTCAGCTGCATCTTGTTCTCTTTCTGTTGTTGGAATGTGATCATAATTAATGTCAGGTATCGTTTGGCGGACCCTTTGCTTTTCGTCCTCTCATCCTTTCCCTCACCTTGTCTTTTCTCGCTTTTCCTAACTTCCTGCCAGCCTCCATTCATCATGCGTTCTCTCCGTTCCTTCACTTCCTCTGTTGGTCCCGGTCTCCCAGGACCTTTGCAGATGTCACCTCCAGCAGATCTCTGCTGCCGGCGAGGCGACGCCGCATGAATACTGATCAACAAAGAGGAGCGGAGGGATGGATGGATGATTAAGACGGAGGCGTTGGAAACAGACAAGAATGTGTTAACAAGACTAAAGGCCTCTGCACACTAAGTTTTTACTTTTTGCTGAAATTGACGCATAAAAATAAATATGATCCAACATTTCCTAAATCCTGTTTACACACCCTCTCAAATAAAAAAATTCTGACATTTTCTATATAGCAAATATAGTGAGGACTGACGACATTCATTCATTAACCTTCTATGGGACCAGCACTGTCCGACCTAATAAAATCATAGTCTTGAATTTGCATTCTTTCGCAAATACAACAAATCCACTAAGTTTAAGGGTTCTGAGCATAATGCTTTTTATGGGATAGCCAACAATAACGAAAAAACATGCTAATGCTAACTATTCTGCCCGAGCTTCTATAGGTTGGCTTAGCAGATAGCTAACAGTAAATAGCTATCAGTAAATAGCTAACAGTAAATAGCTAACAGTGAATAGCTAGCAGTGAATAGCTAACAGTGAATAGCTAGCAGTGAATAGCTAGCAGTGAATAGCTAGCAGTGAATAGCTAGCAGTGAATAGCTAGCAGTGAATAGCTAACAGTGAATCCAGCAAATAAAGACCCAGGAATCTAGGGTGGCGTTTAGGGTTTTTACTTTGAATCTTAGTTTTTGTAAATCTGTAGAAACAGAACATGAAATTAGCTTATGAACAGTCTATTTAATACAGAAGAATATTAAGCTCTGAATCAACATACAGCCATTATGCTGGAAGAGGTAAGTATTCATTAACATAAGACTCCTTTTGACTAATTAGTGTAAGAGCTAATTTTGTCAACATGTCAATGCATAAATGCTAATCGCGATTAGCATCACGGTTAGCATCGCGGATAGCATGGCGGTTAGCATCTATACAACACAAGTAAAACGCTAAACACACAGAGAATATATCAGAAAAGATATTTACATGAACATAGAGACGTACTTACAGACTTCGGTCTTCAAAGGCGACCAGACAGAAAGTATGAATACTAGCTGCAGCTCGTCTCCTTGGCTGAAGCAGAACTACGGCACGAGAGGAGGGACAAACGAAGACGCAATTGCACTCTGCACCACTTGGCGTCTCGAATGCAACACAAGGAAATGTGGAGCAGAACACTAGCTGTAGTGGCCAATTGTCCCGTAAAGAAAAATAAATATGAATCAAAAATAAACTAAAATCAAAAAGCCACTGATGCACCGTAGGTATATGTAAATTACGCAGCTCAAAATAATGCAGGGTCCATGCGGGAGTTCCAGTTTTACTGATGTTTTATTGTAACTTAAACAAACAAAAGAACAAAATAACCTCCCATGCTGTCTGCCCCGTCCTGACCTGTCCTCCTGGCTGTCTTTGCTGTTGCTGGTTGTGGCTGCTGACTGACTGACTGACTGCTGACTGACTGACTGACTGCTGACTGACTGGCTGGCTGGTAAAAAATCATAGGCCTACCAGGTGCATCACGGTCCTGTACCGGTCTACTCCTTTACATACACCTGGTGCCCACAGCAATTAACCAATTAACAAACTGAAAGACTAAGTAAACTAGCATGAAAAAAACTATCTTAATACATCAACTAAATCTAAATAAAGAAACGACTATAATTAAACAATATTACTTGTGAATAAAATTAACTTATAATATGAGTAAATAGCTCATACACTAACATTAAAACACAAAATGACTTCATAGCACCTCACTCAAAGTATCCACTGATGAACAGCTAGAAATCACACCTTAAATGAAAATTACGACTTTAGTTCAGTGTTGAACTCTCTCTCTCTCTCTCTCTCTCTCTCTCTCTCTCTCTCTCTCTCTCTCTCTCTCTCTCTCTCTCTCTCTCTCTCTCTCCGCTCAGCTGTGTTTCCTCTCTAATACATAAGAGATCCCATTTTCCTAATCTCATAAACTAATGAATGCTCGGTGCTCAACGTGTGGGTGACTTTGTAATCAAATCACACAGCTATAAATCGTTATTGGTGTTTTACGGAAATTGCCGAAAGTGACGCGCAACATCACACATATCCAACAAACAAGTGACACCGCTGCGTGGAAAGGTCTAACTCTACAGCAGATGCCTGCCACATTATGGTAATATTTAAATCAATTTAATGTCAGACAGGCTGCGAGTCTCTGACTCACTCTGGACGAGGAAATCACTTTCCAGAAATGCACCACTGACTTGCAGCCGTCGCTGGGTAATTCAGCAGATGTCCTTCCTCTGTGTCTCGAACATTCAAACGGTTGATGACAAGGACAAAATAAATCACAGCGCTTCCAAACATAATATGGCTTCCTGCTCACATCTCAACATCTACAGAGCTGCAGACTGAGTGCATCTCCACCCATGTGCACGATTCATTTCATGCTCCATAATTATCTTTACTAAACAGGTTTCCATCTAGGAGACAATGACTTGCATATGGTGTTACAGTTAATAATAATATTATAATAATGATTTTATTTAAAAAGCACATTTCACAGACAAAAAGGTCACAAAGTGCTGTACAGTCAACAAAAAAAAACACGGTTAAAAACACATGAATTATTGGAGCAGCCAAAACACATTAAAAACAAATAAAAAATCAATTTAAAAAAAATTAAAAAAGGTCTAATTTAACAAAAAATAGCTCTTTCAGATTATCTATCAGCAACAATAACTTGCATGGAGACCAACACCCAAATATTATCCACGCTAGCTGATACTAAATAAATTGGCTTTTTTTTTTACAGGCACTTTCAGGTTTAATAGTGATTTATGTCACAATGCTGAAAGAGAAAAGAGTCATAAGAGACGATCACACTGATCCACTGAGACCTGGTGCCATTAGTCAGACTAGATTACTTATTACGTATATTACTTTCTCCAATCGTTGTAATTACTGTTGTCTTAAATGTGATTTCCATGTAGTCGTCATTTAGCTTGAAAGAAAAGAACATGATTGTATTAGCTCTTATGAGCGGCTGCACAGATTCAGCTGTTATTGAATTTAGCTTATTGTGAGTGAAGAGTGAACACTGCAGGCGGACATGTCCCCGAAATCAATAGATATTATGTTCACAAATAATAAAAACACACACAACATTACATGCAATGACTCAAAGTACATTTAAATAATGCAGTTCAACCTTCAATAAGTCAACAACTCTCCTCAGGCAGGAACCGGGTTCCTGTACAAAAACAGAAGTGGACAGTTGTGTGTGTGTGTGTGTGTGTGTGTGTGTGTGTGTGTGTGTGTGTGTGTAGAGTTGACCCAGCAGGTGAGCCAGCATGGCGGCCTCTTTCTGCCTCTGCAAAAACACACGTTTGCCTTTTCAAACTATACTTTACATTTATTTCCGTGGACACACACGAGGTGCTCGAGGTGTGCAAAGCTTCTATCTCTGCTTGTTCTCGCTCAGAGGATCTAAAGCTTTTTCTCAGCAGACAGTAAAATGCAGGAGTGCGACAGCGCTGCGTTAGCTTACAGGCTAACACCAGCGGCTAGTGGCATGAATGTAATGCGACCGCACTGCGGCCTGGAAGAGCTCACGCTGGCTGCAAAACAATGAATTAAGCCGTAGCAAGTAGAAGTTGCTTTCATTTTATATAAAAGTAGCATCTGGCTGGCTGATCTACAGCTTCTTTAAAAGAAAGTGAATCCATTTTGTTTTTGTTTTTATTAAAACGTCTTGCTGAAGATTGTCTTTGTGTGCAATACAACATTTTGAACTGTAGCTCATGCTATGATGAGCAGTAAAGTGAAGGACGGACACATGTAAATGTCACTTATTCACCCTTTGAATATGTAACGGCATTAGAGCGCTGCCTGTTTATGTGTTATGTTGTGCAGGTGAGAGGTTTATGTACACACAAACATCTCTTTTCAATATTATAATAACCCATATATATGGGTTCATATGGCAAGTTCTGCTGTTTGCTCTTGTAATGTGTTTTTTGTCTGTTGTGCACTGTGAACCTCGTCTGTTGTTGTCTGTGTGAGTCTGTTGTTGTCTGTGGTGACACATGAGTTAACAAAGCTATCTATCTATTTCTGCTTTGTCTGCTCTGTACGACAGTCCTCGATCAGAGTGGAATATATGTGTCATCCTCCTCTGTGTTCCTGCAGCTCTCCCTTTAGAGTTCATGGCAGGAAACTCAATCTTAATCTCAAGCTCAATTTATCTCCTTGTTGCAACCGGATTCAGCACGAAGCCGACTGACTTCAAGCATTTTAGTTCCCGAAGATTTGAAAGTCATAACATCCAATCTGAGAGGATTTCCTTGTTGACACCTGCAGTCTGAGATGATTTCCTGGGTCAGCCATCAAATCCCTCCAGACCTCTGAGTTTACCTCCGATTCAGTGGGATTTACTGTGTTTCAGGCCTCGCTCCTCCAAAACAAATGAGCTGGATATTCCCTTTAAATGTGCTTTATGACCAGGATTTGTTTCAGTGTTTGTCCCTCCAAAGTGTTTAGTGAAACGTGAAGCTGCTGCTGTTGGTCAACGATGTTGATCAATTAACTTTAATCAGAAAACACGATTCTGCTCCAGAGTATAACAGCGTTTTAAGTTTTGGAACTAGACTTTTGAGCTCGCTTTGATTCATGCGATTGAGTCGGTATCATTTTATTTGAAGATTTCAGACATTGAAAGATTCTTTCATCAGCCACTAATTGTCCCAATTATCTCCAGCTTCAATCAGACCAAATGTGCATGAAAGACCAATTTACTGCGACACGTCTCGGTCTAGACGTCTGTGTTATTAGTCTGAACACTTTCTTTATTCTGTCCAATACTCTCTCTATCTCCAGCTCTCTATCTCCATCTATGTCTCTCTCTCTCACACACACACACACACTCTCTCTCTCACACACATCTCGTGACGTGGAGCACCAGCAGTGTGAAACGGGGTCTTAATCCATCGCGAAGGGATTAGTTACATCGATATGGGGGAGAAGACGCAGGGATGGAGGGAGTGAGGAAGACTGTAATGAGAGGAAGAGGAAAGAGAAGCAGTGTAACGTGGCGTTGAAGAAGAAATAATAATATTTGTATTATGCACATAAAAAACAAAGAGATTTATGTACAACAAGGAAAAATAAAAGTAGAGGGAGGAAACAAAGAAGAAATAATGACGATATGGATGAAGATTACAAATTAAAAGAGAGTTTCTAAAAGTTTGGAAGAAGGGGATGAAGATGAAGAGATGAGAAAAGGTTAGGAGGTATGAATACAGTTGTTGAAATGATGGAGGGAAAATGTGGGCGGAGAAAAAAAATGCTGATAAGTCAAAGAGAACGGAGGAAAGAAAATAATCAAACGTGAAAAGGCAAAAAACTAAATGTGTAAAAATAAAAGGAGTTTACAAATAATTTGACATAATTCAGATAAATGACAAGTTATTAAAACCCTTTTGTTGCCAAGGAATGAGAGATCTGGAAAGAGAACAAGAGTCAGGAAAGAGAAATATACAACACAAAGAAGAACCGACGAAAGAGGAGAGAGAGATAAAGAGAGAGAGATCCACAACAACGCTCCGTGTCATGCCTCCCACAAATTGAATCGGCATAATGAATCAGTTAAAATTCCAGTGAGGAAGAGGAAGAGGGAGAGGAAGGAGAGCAGGAGGAGGAAAGTCAGAAAGACAAATCATTATGAAACGTTAATTTATTCTGATCCACAAATAGGTCCGACCTTCGTTGTACTTCACCCTGGATTAATCGCCGCCTGTTGAAACAGTGTGTGTGTGTGTGTGTGTGTGTGTGTGTGTGTGTGTGTGTGTGTGTGTGTGTG
>NW_027176142.1:1008353-1090853 GCF_023055335.1 Clinocottus analis
TTTACCTGATAATAAACTTTGGTGGAAAGCTGCATTTCTGACAAGTGAAGGCAACGTGGAATTACCTTCAACCTGCATTCTCTCTACTGGCCACCGGAGGGCGACTCCTCCAGTTACAGGACACACATGTTTCTATAGACGTCAACTAAAGCTTTCTACTTCTGAGGTTTATTGTAAATATGAAGAGGTTTTTAAAAGATGCAACTTCAGTAACGAGACAATCTCTAATTCTTTAGAACGTCTAATCTCTGTTCAGACGATCATAATCCAGGAAATCCAGCAAATTGATGGATCTAAATGTTATAAAAAATTCATTTAATGCAATTTCTTTATAATCGTCACTGTCACAGCCCCTTAACACGCTATCAAAATACTATAAAAAAAAAAAACACTCTCAAAACAAAAAAAAAACGGGTTTTTTTTGGCGTTTTTTTTTTTGGCGTTTTTTTTTGGGGCGTTTTTTTTTTTTAGATTTTGTTTTGAACGCTCTCAAAACCCCCCAAAAATTTTGGCGTTTTTTTTTTTTTTTGAACACCCTTAAAACAAAAAAAAGTTTTTTTTAGCGTTTCTTTTTAGAGCGTTTTTTTGTGTTTTGTTTTAGTGTTTTTTTTTGGCGTTTTTTTTTTTTTTAACAATCAAAACAAAAAAAAAAATTTTTTAGCGTTTTTTTTTTCGAGTGTTTTTTTTAGCGTTTTTTTTTTTCGAGTGTTTTTTTAGCGTTTTTTTTTTTTTAACACTTAAAACAAAAAAAAAAAAATTTTTGTGTTTTTTTTTTCGAGCGTTTTTTTAGCGTTTTTTTTTTTTTTAACACTCAAAACAAAAAAAACTTTTTTTTAGCGTTTTTTTTTTCGAGTGTTTTTTTTAGCGTTTTTTTTTTTTGAGTGTTTTTTCAGCGTTTTTTTTTTTTTAACACTCAAAACAAAAAAAACCTTTTTTTTTGTGTTTTTTTTTTCGAGCGTTTTTTTAGCGTTTTTTTTTTTTAACACTCAAAACAAAAAAAACTTTTTTTTAGCGTTTTTTTTTTTCGAGTGTTTTTTTTAGCGTTTTTTTTTTTCGAGTGTTTTTTTAGCGTTTTTTTTTTTTAACACTTAAAACAAAAAAAACTTTTTTTTTGTGTTTTTTTTTTCGAGCGTTTTCTTAGCGTTTTTTTTTTTTTAACACTCAAAACAAAAAAAAAAATTTTTTAGCGTTTTTTTTTTTCGAGTGTTTTTTTTAGCGCTTTTTTTTTTTGAGTGTTTTTTTAGCGTTTTTTTTTTTTACCACTCAAAACAAAAAAAACTTTTTTTTTGTGTTTTTTTTTTCGAGTGTTTTTTTTCGAGTTTTTTTTTGCCGTTTTTTTTCCAGACCTTTTTTTTCAAAAGAGCTTTTTTTGGGCTTTTTTTTTTTTTTAGCGTCGAAAAGTAAAACAATGTTTTAGTTTATATTTTTCCCAGAAGGCCACGACTCCATCACGTGTCCGCGTGTTCAGCGCTGTGACTCCGGGCCGCTGTCGCCTTCAATCCGCTCCTGGTTTTCACTTCACGACTCCGGCAGCCGACTGTGTGATGAAGAGCTGTTTACGCTGTTAAACGGCAGAACCTCCTGCTTCCAGAAGCATCCAGCAGCTCTGTCATGTGCTGCCAAACGCTCATAAACACACAGCGAGTGACTCACACAATATCTCTCAGTACCTCCTTTAAGAAGTAAACACTTTACATGATGGACGGCGCTGCAGACGCCTCACTGTGAGCTGCTGTGTAGTGAAACGACAGCAAACATAAGGAACCAAATGAAAAACATGTTTTTACTTTGTGTTATGGGATGAAAACGATTAAAAACAGCTTCTGTAAACTTTTCTCCTCTGCTGCCATTTTGATTTATGCATTGATCTATTATTATAATACTATTATTGTTCTGTGTTGATCTTATTCAGTGTTTAGTCGGTGACACACTTGAAAACACGACACCACATCAACATGAAATACACATTGATTCAAACTGCCATGAAAAGGTTCAGGGTAAAACATGAAATAATCCTGATATGTCAGATTGAAAACACTCCACTGAAAGTCTCCCCTACAAACATTCAGTAAAACACTGAAAGTCTCTGCACCTCAATCAGCTGTTCACGACCTGGTCACACAACCTGGAGGTCACATGGTGTGAACTGCAGCAGAGCTGAAGATTAAAGCGCTTTAAAACGACAGTTTCATCATATGCTCATAAAAACAGTGAGTGAAGACTTTCAGAGAGCTGTGATGTGACAGACTTCATGTTTCCACGAGGTCTGGTTGTCTTTTCCTCTTTAAAGTTCAGTGTTTAAAGAGCCGGCTCAGGAGCGCTCATTGTTTCTATTGCACAAGGTTTAAAATGTTAATGTCAAATTGACAATATCTCTTATAGGTAATTTATTTATTCAAAATACTATGAAAAAAAAATTGCTGTCCAAAAAAAGCACTAAAAAAAAAACGCTCCAAAAATAAAAACGCTTTTTTTTAGCGTCTTTTTTTTTAAAGCGTTTTTTTTTTTAAAGCGTTTTTTTTTTTTTTTTTTTTTTTTAAGAGCGTTTTTTTTTTAAAGCGTTTGGTTTTTTTAACGTTTTCTTTTTTTAAGAGCTTTTTTTTTTAGAGTGTTTTTTTTTTGGAGCATTTTTTTTTAGCGTTTTTTTTTTTACGTTTTTTTAAGAGCGTTTTTTTTAGAGTGTTTTTTTTTATGTTTTTTTTGGAGCGGTTTTTTTTTAGGGTTTTTTTTGGCAAAGATTTTGGATTCGCAGGAAATCTCCCTCCATACATGTCCTCCTCTTGTCAGTGTGTGTGTGTGTGTGTGTGTGTGTGTGTGTGTGTGTGTGTGTGTGTGTGAACATTGTGACATGCACCAATATTAGGAACCGCACACTTTAATGCAACCAGTCCTCATTATCCTTGTTCACACCTTCTCTTTCTGCTCCGGTTGACTCTCAGTGAAGAACAAATGGCATCTTTTGTCTCAGTGCTTGTGTGAGTTCTTTCTCCACGAGTCAGACTTTGTCATCGAGCTCATTCTCATTTGAAATCAGTTGTTTTGGAGCTTTAACTTCCGACAGCGACTCTGCAGTCGAGGATGTAATTGTCTTCCTCACTCTTACTCATCCGACTCGTCTCCGTGGACTCACTTCTCCTCCCACAATGATTTCTACATCCTGGTAATTCCACAGTCACAACTTCTATTCTTCAGAGAGTTGTTGTGTAATTGAGACACAACAGTGAGGATATTGAAGCGTAGTTGGAATGAAACATGCAGTTTATGATTAATCTTCACCCTGAGCAGCTGTCTTCTCTCTGCTCCTCTGCAACACAACGTCGCCTCCAGGCCTCACTCGTGTCTGTTTGTGGACGTGTGTGTGTGTTGGTGTTGTGTTGTAATAACCCTGCTTGTCAGCATCGATCCACATCTCATCAGATTGAATGCAAAGTGACAGCGAGACATTTAGAAGCGACAACTTGTTCTCACCTGTCGGGTTTCGTCCAGAACAACCGTCCCGGGTCAGCGTTCACCTCATCGCTGCTCCGCCTGTTCCTCCTGTTGCTCATTTCATTTTTACCAAATTGTGTTTCATTTGATCTTTTCTTCTCAGATGTGCTGCAGTCAACAGCTACTTGAACGAATCCGATGTCGTTTTGCTGTTTTTCTTCAAAAGAAACCGTCTTAGAGAAGGAGGAGATGCTGGTTAGCTCGCTGCTAGCAGCACAGAGACCTGCAGGCTTTCTCCCAGGTAGACGGACTATTGTGTCTTCAGACCTCAACAGGAATGCAGACACCGATGCACTCCAGGAAGCTAGTTTATTTATTTTATTTGACCTTTTATTTAACCAGATTAAATCAGTTGAGAACCAATTCTCATTAGCGATGATGAGCTGGAGGCAGCGACACAGTCAGGAGGCACAAACGACACACAATACAGGATGACACACACATAGAAATAACAATAAAAAAAAATAATTAAAAAATAAGAGGCTAGAAACAACAACATAAATAATTAGTATATATAATAATAATGAAAATAAATAAATACAAATAAATAAATAAATATAAATATAAAAACTTGTACTTGGTTGTTCTCATTCCACATTCATAGCTTAAAAATTGTGTTTGTTGTGCTTGTATTCATGCACAATGAAGTATGAAGACCATTGAAACACACTCTCAGGCTCTGGCCGGCGTGGAGGCCGACGGTCTGAGCGTCTGAAACTTCCGGCTGAGACTCTGCGTGCGTCACGAGTGGAGCCAGACGTCATGCATCAGTCACATGACTCATGCACTTCAATAATGATGCTTTCATACTCACTTCATTGTTCCTGATAAGACGGAGGTTTATTTTGAAGGCTGGATGCATGTAATGCACGGACGTCGAGACATGAGGAGTAACTTTTCATAAGATATCATGAACATTGTTGCACATATTTATCTTATTATTGTGACGGAACAAAGTCTACTTTTAGATTAGCTCCATTGTGACTCAATGGGATTAAATTCAAGGGACAGACTGAGGAGAATATTATTCATTTACACCTCTTCAACATCTGGACTCCATGTGTTTCACTTCAGATTAATCACGTGAGTCTAAAAGAGAGTTTTGATTGAGAAAATAGCTACAAGACAACATTTCTTTCCTTTCTATTTACTATTTTTCTCTGGTTTATCAGCATGAAACCTTTTTTAACACAGCAGAACACACAAACCTCTCTCTCTCTCTCTCTCTCTCTCTCTCTCTCTCTCTCTCTCTCTCTCTCTCTCTCTCTCTCTCTCTCAAAGAAATCCACGCTGCAATACAAATAACTCTCTTGTCGTCCTCTCGTCCTCCCTCAGTGAACACTCCTGCTATCTCATCCCCTCTTCATTATCCACTCGGCAATAAAAAGCTCTTGTCGTTTACTCTCCGTGTCGCTGGCAGATCGTCTCTTGACTCTTTTCCCGCTGCAGCGTCGTGTTTTATTTCTGAACAACAAAAACAGTTTCCAGCCACATTTAGAAAACATTTAATTCCCCTTTATCTTGAATAATCTATTTTCTTTTTGAAGGGAATCTGTAAACTAAGGTTTCAACACGGCAAACTGCTCACACGTCTGTTTCAATCTGTTTTAACGTCTGAACAAAACTCCGTCTGAGGTCACGAGCCGTCTGATCATCACTCTTCCTTCTTTCTCTCATCCTGTCATCCTCTTTTCCTCCTTTCATCTCTCTAGTCTTTTTCCCGCGGCGTGTTTCCAACCAGCAGTCGTAATCTTTATCTTACTCTCATGGCATGCTAACGACATCATGTCCCACAATGCACCTCACTGGTGAAGACGCTGCTTCACGCTGCAACAGAGGCGATGGAAGACGGTGGGAGGAGTATAAATATCTTCATGCTGTTTATCATTTACTGTCACTCGTCCAACCGCTCTGGAAACATCTGGGCCTCTTGTAATAAGTCTCTGATCCACTGGATTAAGACGTTTAGCACATTAGTGATGAAGAGAAGGTTTGATGCAACACTGAGAGCATCAGGGAGGACTGCTGCTTCATAATTAATAAGCTATTAAATACAGGTGTGTTCACGTCTTCCTGTTGGCAGGAGGAAGAGCAGCTGCGTCTTTTTACCTTCATCCATCTATCAACTCAACTGCTTCAGCGCTTCTTGGAGTTTTGACCATATTTTCATGGATTTTCTCCACTGTTACTCTGTGTGATTACATTTATAACCATCGTTTTGTCGTCTTTACCCTGAATTTACTTCATATATTATTGTTCATATCTGGGAACTAGAAGTCCATTTTAATGTGCAGGCCAGTGTGTACCATGTTGGAGGCTATATTCAAATAAATTCAATATAATTTATGTGATAGACTTGTAATAGTGTTTTCCCTTCACGTCGGGATGGCCCCTCCTCCTGGGTCGGCCATATTGTTTCTACAGGAGCCCACAGCGGACAAACCAAACACAGGCTCAGTTTCTGGTTTTTGTGTCATCTCTTCTTTGTCGACACTTTATGAGACGTTAAAACAACTCAATGGGTCTAAAACTCGTCATCAGTTCCTCACCTGCGGCCTCTGCTTGTTCACCGGCTTCCTTTCCTTCTCTGTCATGAATAATTTACTCAGTTATGAAATCATAAGTCACTGCAACACATTAACGGAGTTGTTTTCCAGCAGCAGTGTGGAGGAAGCTGAGCGGATAATAAAGCGTGACCTCGTCATTGAAGTCAATAATCATTCAGCTGATCGGAGCATTAGGATGAATTCACTCCACCTTGTACCTGCATGTTGTATTCTATTGATGGGTAACAATGATTTATTACATCTATACTTCATAAATAGAGGGTTAGTGTCTCCACTACTCAAACACACCGTTCTCAGTGTGATGGTTATGAAATGTGACGTTCAGTAAATTCTCTGGACATTTTGCATCTTGTCAAAAAGCTTTTTCCGTCCTTCATCCTGTTGATCTGCAGCTAAGAAGAGCACGGCTGTGAGTTTTCATTTTGTCAACTCAGGCTTCACTAAAATAAATGTTTAGCTGACCTTTGACCTCCTTCCTTTAGCGAGCATGTTAGGCTCCTCCCCCTCACATTCATGTAGGAAACATGTAAATGACTCACAACAAGCAGCTTCATGTTCGCGTCCTGGAGGGTCTCACCGTACGGCAACAACCAGCATAAACCACATTACTATTATCATTAACATTAATATTCCAGTGTTTGTCGGAGTCTTCAGTGACCTGCAGCCTGCAGAGGTCACAGAGTTACACCAGAGCAGGAATTCAATCTGTCTTCAGGAACGTTTCTGGTGTTCACATTTGTGGAGTTGAACTAAAAGTGAACTCTCTGAACCCAAAGAGGCTTCACAGCATCACGAGGGAACGAAGTGTCGGCTCCTTTTAAACATAAACTTAATTATCTACGCAACCCTTGTGAGAATACACATGAATAAAACTAAATAAAGGAACTGTTAATACATTGAAGTACTTATGTAACTCCATGAACTTGCTGCAGCGACGTAACGTTTCACTAAACTTATGATAAGTTCCCTTAACTTTAAGTCAGATTTTACTAGCAAACACATCCACGTCACCGTGAGGCTCGTGTGAATCTAGCAGAGTCATCATGTGCTTATGAACTTCATATTTCTACCTGTAAAGTCACAAAATGGCTGCTGCTTCTGTTGCTTCTGCTTCGGGTCGTAGAGCACCAGCAGAAGCTCCTGAAGCTGAACACCCAACAATGTTTACCTACAGAACAAGGTGTGAGCTGGTTACTTTTAATCGATATTTTATGAAGCCATTAACTGTTACAATCATTAAAAAAGTAAAAACAACATGTGTAAACATTCATATACCTTCAGTCGTTTGCATAAAATGCTAATTATGGCGTGCAAATGTCTTTTGCTGCCGTTAGCTCCACTGTGGTTTTTTGCAGACAAATAATGTTTTAGAAATGTTTCAAGGACCGAGATAATCTCTTCTTCTTTTCCCCTCAGGATGAAGTCATAAACTATTTGCATTGCAGTCCTTGAAGCAGATGGCTGTGAGCGCAGCTAGCCACACGCTACGTAGCACATGCTACGCTAGGCTTGCGCTCAGGAGGAGGAACTGAGCGAAGGGACAAGTTCTACTCAGCCAGAAGCTGCTTGTTTTTCTGAGCTGAAGGACTCAAACGACTTAATCTGATGCCAGGAAGTGAACGCAGCACGGAGCCCTGAGATTACTGCTCGACCTGACACACACGACACACACACACACACACACACACACACACACACACACACACACAATAGGTAATTACCAGCAATTTGGAGATTGGGTCGGCTCAGGTCAGGAAAACAACAGGACGACAATATGACGGCGTTAACACACTGATGAAGTGGTGAAGAACACAACAGGTATGCTACGAGTTAGCATGTGATGCTAACTCATGTTCAGGCTCCTTCGTAGAGTTTTATTGAGACAACGCAAAGAAAATGTTTTGTGTTCCTTTGTTACAATAAATGACATGAGTTAATATTTCACCATGACGACTTTATGTGGTGTGAAAGCTTTATTCTCTAAAATATTACTTCATGTTGTCATCCCATGTTCATGCCAAACGTACAGCAGAACGCAACAAGTAGTCCTGTTAAAGTGTGAGACTATATATATATATATATATATATATATATATATATATATATATATATATATATATATATATATATATATATATATATATATTCACACTGATGACTGAAGTCATTCATGTTTTCTGATGCTCTTGAAAGGTAGAAATGAAACAGTGTTATTACATACAAATGGTTGCCAAACATACACACACACACACACACACACACACACACACACACACACACACACACACACACACACACACACACACACACACACACACACACACACACACACACAGCAGTTTTCCTTCTCCACCTGAATGCACAGACAAGATGGTTACTATAGTGCAGAGATGGAGAAAAGAAAAGGGTGTTGAGATCTCATCGATCTGCCCAAAGGGAGAGGAGAGCCAGTGTGTGTGTGTGTGTGTGTGTGTGTGTGTGTGTGTGTGTGTGTGTGTGTGTGTGTGTGTGTGTGTGTGTGTGTGTGTGTGTGTGTGTGTGTGTGTGAGAGAGAGGGGGATCAGTCAAGGAAAGAAGAAAGCAAAGCGCAGTGCCGGGCTGCATCTTCATCCCAGCAGACCCCTCCTCTCTCTCTCTCTCTCTCTCTCTCTCTCTCTCCTCACCCCCCCCCCCCCCCCCCCCCCCCCCCCTTCTCTCTCTCTCTGCCTGCCAGCTGATGCTGACTGGAGGTGAAGCAGTTCCTCTCTCCCTTCGTCATCCCGCTGGTGAAAACCTGGACGGTTTGGCGGAGATTTGGGGGAATTTTGAACACTGACTAGCGAGAGAGAGAGAGAGAGAGAGAGAGAGAGTGAGAGAGGAGAGAGAGAGAGAGGGAGAGAGAGAGAGAGAGAGAGAGAGAGAGAGAGCTGGATAGACTGTGCCCAGTAACGCAGAGGGGAAGCAAACAACTTCCAGACGCGCGCGTCCTGTGTCGGTCTGCGGGGAGCTGCTCCGCCAGAGAGGTAAGATCACGCACACGCACACGCACGGTCCTCCACGAAGATGCAGGCACGTGCACGCGCAGCCTGCACGCACACATACGTGTACACACGCGTCCGTGCTGGACCCCAGTGCGCACTGCGTGTTGCGCTGCGCTCCGTCACGCTGTCTATGCTGCAAAGCTGCCTCAACACAACACGCTGTGTGTACACGGCGGACGTGTGTTTTTTCTTCCTCTTCCAAGCGTGTTAGATCTGCGCATTCATGGTGCACGTTTGCGTGTGTCCGCTGCGCGTGCACGCGCTGCGTTTCAACGTGCTCGTGGACTTGTAGCAGCGCGTCGCGCCGCGAGGAAAACGTGAAGTTTGTTTCGTTTAAATTTCCTCCCGAAAGACGAGAAGAGCTGTGATTGAGACGCGTGCACGTGTGGGCGTGTACGTGCGCGTGTGTGGGGTCTGATGTGAGTGGAATCTTGTTACTGTGTGTGTGTGTGTGTGTGTGTGTGCGTGTGTGTGTCTGTGTGTGTTACTGCTGAGAGATGTTGCAGAAGATCATGTTGAAGTGTTTTAATGACACAACTGAAGAAAACTAATGCAAACCCATGCAGCTCAGACAGGTTTGTGTGTTTAACACATAGCTGCATAGTGTGTGTGTGTGTGTGTGTGTGTGTGTGTGTGTGTGTGAGGGGGGGGGGGGGGGGATCTACAGGTTTCATTTATTTGTAGTTAACATATCCTCTCAGATCGTTGAACAGATTGATGACGCTGGCGTTCTGCTTGTGGCGTAAAAGCGAGTTGAGTTTAGACGTAGAAGGAAAGATTGTCTATGCAACAACACGATGTGTGTTTGTTGTCTGATGTTCTCCTCGTTACAAAAGCTCAGTGTTTCAGAGCTTTCGGCTCAGCTTTCATCATCAGTTGAATCATTTTGGAGAAGCAGGATCGTCTACAGCGTTGACTTCGGCCTTCCTGCTTGTAGAAACTACCAACGAGGCCGATAAGACCTCAACATTAAAAACATGACCCCCCCTTTTTAAAACAAACTGACCTAGAAAATAATTATTAACCTTCATCAAACTTGATTTGTGTCCATGGAGATAGAAATCCCCTCCGTAGAGAAGATGGCAGCCGTGTTGTTGTGGTCGTCATAATAACTTTCTTCAGCCTCTACTCATCGTCATGAACCTGTCGATGGTCAACTTTCCATATTTCTGAGCTTCTTTAAGCTTTTTACACTTCAAGGACATGATGAGGAATAAAATACAGAACTAAAGTTCTCGCCAGCAAATAGCTCAGTTTGGTTGTGTTGATTTGTGTTTTCATAAGCTGAGGTGTGCAATGCCAAAGAACACGCCACATTTATTAATCAATCACAATATTGCACTTTTTTAAATTGTCTTCATCGTTATGTTTAAAGTCGACTCGTCACTGAGCCGCTCCACACGTTTCCTCGCATGTTGTCGTCTCTCTGCCGATGAATTCATGCAGGAAGCTCGGTCTCTCGCTGCTTCGTGAAGATGAAAGCATATTTGTGAATCCAGAGATGTGACATGTTCCAGTCGAGGCCGACAACTTGCTGCTAATCCCGTAAAACACAAACTGCTTGGAGACGCCTGCTGAGATGTTAGAAACGAGGAAAACAGGTTGAACACAGCCTGTGACTGATGTCCACGTTAAAGTCATGTAGTGTGAGTGTGTGTACAGTACAGATGTTGGTCAGCCGACCACAAAACAACACAAACAGAAGCAGAGTCGTACATATTCGTCATCAGTGTCGTCCCACCATCAGACTGAGTCTTATTTATGTTTAGACAACCAATCCTGCACTGAAGGCTGAAAACGAGCAGAGTTCCTGCACAGTTTACCTGAACTGAAGCTTATTAACAGCTGTTTACCTTCTGCAGGGCTTTGAGGGGCCTGCAGGTTATTCAGCACTGTGGTCGCTTGCGTTTGTGTTTATTAAGTCATATTTAATGATTGTAACAATCGTCGCATCCTCTAGGTCCCTCTAGGTCCCTCTAGGTCCCTCTGGGTTCCTCTAGGTCCCTTTGGGTCCCTCTAGGTCCCTCTAGGTCCCTTTGGGTCCCTCTAGGTCCCTCTAGGTCCCTCTGGCTGGACTTTCACAAGATATTTACAGCTTTCTGTTCCTTCCGTCCTCATCGTTGTTATTCTTCCTCATCAAGTAGCCTCCTCGTTTATTTTGAAGAGACCAGGATGGAAAAACATCATCAGTTATCCTGATGAACAGTTGAACCCACGACTCATCTCCTTACTCTATCTCTAAGGTTCCTTACTCTGTCTCTAAGGTTCCTTACTCTGTCTCTAAGGTTCTTTACTCTATCTCTAAGGTTCCTTACTCTGTCTCTAAGGTTCTTTACTCTGTCTCTAAGGTTCCTTACTCTGTCTCTAAGGTTCCTTACTCTGTCTCTAAGGTTCCTTACTCTGTCTCTAAGGTTCTTTACTCTGTCTCTAAGGTTCCTTACTCTGTCTCTAAGGTTCCTTACCCTATCTCTAAGGTTCCTTACCCTATCTCTAAGGTTCCTTACTCTGTCTCTAAGGTTCCTTACTCCATCTCTAAGGTTCCTTACTCTGTCTCTAAGGTTCCTTACTCTGTCTCTAAGGTTCTTTACTCTATCTCTAAGGTTCCTTACTCTGTCTCTAAGGTTCCTTACTCTATCTCTAAGGTTCCTTACTCTATCTCTAAGGTTCCTTACTCTGTCTCTAAGGTTCCTTACTCTATCTCTAAGGTTCCTTACTCTATCTCTAAGGTTCCTTACTCTATCTCTAAGGTTCCTTACTCTGTCTCTAAGGTTCCTTACTCTGTTTCTAAGGTTCCTTACTCTGTCTCTAAGGTTCCTTACTCTGTCTCTAAGGTTCCTTACTCTATCTCTAAGGTTCCTTACTCTGTCTCTAAGGTTCCTTACTCTGTCTCTAAGGTTCCGTACTCTATCTCTAAGGTTCCTTACTCTGTCTCTAAGGTTCCTTACTCTGTCTCTAAGGTTCCTTACTCTGTCTCTAAGGTTCCTTACTCTGTCTCTAAGGTTCCTTACTCTATCTCTAAGGTTCCTTACTCTGTCTCTAAGGTTCCTTACTCTGTCTCTAAGGTTCCTTACTCTATCTCTAAGGTTCCTTACTCTATCTCTAAGGTTCCTTACTCTGTCTCTAAGGTTCCTTACTCTATCTCTAAGGTTCCTTACTCTGTCTCTAAGGTTCCTTATTCTATCTCTAAGGTTCCTTACTCTATCTCTAAGGTTCCTTACTCTATCTCTAAGGTTCCTTACTCTATCTCTAAGGTTCCTTACTCTATCTCTAAGGTTCCTTACTCTGTCTCTAAGGTTCCTTACTCTATCTCTAAGGTTCTTTACTCTATCTCTAAGGTTCCTTACTCTATCTCTAAGGTTCCTTACTCTATCTCTAAGGTTCCTACAGATGAAGCTCATCTCGGCCGTTTGAACACTTTGTGATGATGTAATCATGTGATTCACTTCATCCAGATGTTTTTACTGAGTAGAGCTTGGAGGTAATGTCAGGCCTCCTCGTCCTGACAATGTCAAGATGTTTTGGTTGTTTACAGATTATTGGGAATGCTTCTCTTGTTCTCTGAGCGATGGTTTGAGGTCGGACTCGAGTCCAAATCCTACCTTCCTGTGGCGCAGGAGAAAACTGAGTATCGTGACATTTGGTTCTCGTGACATCAGTGTGGATGTATTTTAGGACTCTAAACGGACTGCCAAATTAACAACACGATATATTGCTGTTTGACAACCTGATGAAAAGCAGCTCGAGTCTACAACAACAGAAGTCCCCTGCTAGCTTAGCGCCATGCTAGCTTAGCGCCCAGGCAGCGGAGAGGCGCTATGCTTTGCAGAAATGTTGGCATCCATAACATGCACAAAGGAAAGAAAACATACACACACAGGTGTGTTTGTCTGTTTGCTTTTTTAGATTTCTCCTAAATTCACCAGAGTCGCACTGGACTAGATAATGTCTGATGTCTAATCTCACACCAAACCTTCCACTGAATGGGTTTGAATGCTTGTTAAGAGTTGGATCAATAAAGAGATATCCAGACGTATCTGTTCAAACTTGACTTGACAAACTAACAGAAGGATTTTGAAGCTGGATTCATCCAACGTTCACATTTCTGTTCCAGAACTTTGTGCAAATAGGCACATCGAAATGATAGAATTTAAGATTGCATGACATTTGTTTTACCCTTTACAACTCAACGTTTCATGTACAAATAATGAATGAAAGTACTTCATAACCACACGCTCCAAACCCGCTGCTGCAGCGCTGCGTTCCTGCACCTCGTGCAGCAACTCCACGTCTCATTAGAGCGTCTTTGTCCTCTCAGAAGTGACACGCCGGCCCACCCAAACTGCAACTGCAGCCTTACATGGGCACACTTCAGGCTCAAGTTGAACTGCTTATTCATCAAAGCTTAGACAGCTAAAACACACACACGCACACACACACACACACACACACACACACACACACACGCACACACACTGCTGCTGCCGCAGAGATGACACCCGTAAAACAAAGCACACTGTGCCTTCGATGTGGAGGGAGGCTGTGAGGAGGAAAGGAGGAAAGAGCCGTCAACGCTGAGGGAAAGATGGGAGGATGAGGAAGAGATGGGAGGATGAGGAAGGAGTGAAAGAGATATTAGACCTTATGTAACCCTCGGGTATTGAGCCAGGCAGCAACCCCGGGGAAATTTAGCCACACAGCAGAGTTACTTTGCTGTCTTGATTTGATGAATATTCATGATCATGCAGAGAGATGGAGGCAGCGTGTTGATGTCACCAGCTGACAGCTAACAAACGGAGGCTCCACTGAATTGCATTATGACGTGTTCAAGCTCTAAAATTAGGATTGGGAAAAGGTAAATTACAACGTTTTCATGGTGTGTTCAAATGCAATTTTTTAAGTATTTGACTGGAATCTAATAAACAGTTCAGAGGAGATTTTTATGAAAATCTCAAGCGGGAATTATGAACTGTTTTACTTTGTAACACTAAGCAATGTTTAATATAATTAATTATTTTTCATCAATAAAAGCACACTCTTGTATTTCCTTGTCAGTGTATCTTTGTGTTACAGCGTCTTTAGCGGTTATTTGCATATAAACAAAGTCAAATGTTAACATTTTGAATTGTTCATGGGTAACGCTGACTTTGGGACGGTTTGGAGGATTTTCCATGAACATAAAGCTTGTGGACCGGCTGCTGTAACACAGTTTATCTGTATTGGTTTGACGATCTAACATCGGTATTGACATAAAACAACATGATTGGGGCAACAAAGTTATATCTGTTCCCATTTTTCTGCTGATGCGTTCTCTGACTCAAAATCGAGATCCAATCATATCTTTTTTTTCCGCTTTGTGATCGTTGCGACGCTTCTGGACACGCTGAAAAGAAATCTTTAGAGACGCCCGAGCTTCACCTTCAGGCCTCTTCACTCAGCCAGACCTCGAGATGCTGCAACTCCTTCATACGAGGCAGCAACTCACTCCAAACCCTGAACACTGACGCGCACGACGTGTTCCAGATCACAGGAGTCGCCGCTCACAGATTAGATTTGTTCAGCAATTTGAACAGATGTTGTGCCCATCGATGGAAAACTCCCAATTCACTCTGATTGGTTGAAACAGTCGACCAATCAGAGCCTTTTAGGAGTGAATCTCTCATCAAACCTTGAATATTACATGTGTTTGTCTCCAGTTTTAGGACCCAGCGGGCTCGTGGGCCTCAGGCTGCACACACAGGTCAGACATCTGAACAGTGTTGTTGGTTGTTGGTTGTGTAAGAAACACGTAAAACACAAACACCTCCTTTAAATGCTCGCAGATCATCTTTTGTTCTACTTTAGAATAATTGCTGGTAAAAATATCTCTCTTTCTCTCGCCCTATAAACACCCATAAATATTAATGTCACCCCCCTCTCGCTCCTTCATTCTTTCCTTAAGTCTCTCTCTCTTACATCTTAACATATTTCTCAAGGGGCAGAGCAAATATGATACTGCAGCTCCTCTCCTCATTTTATTTGTTTCCTAAATCTCTTGACTTCTTCTCCACCTCACCATCAACCATCCATTCACTCTTTATCATCTCTTTTACTTCATGCTTCTTCTTTCCTCCCTTCCTGTCTGTTGGTCCTCTATTCTTTGTGCTTTCCTACATAATCCATTTCTTTTCTTCCTTTTTATATTTCATAACACTTTTACCCTCTCTTCTTTAATGTATTCTCTCTATCTCCTCCTCTCCCCTTTGTCTGTTCTTTTCCTTTCATTCATCCACCTTAGCACTGAATGAAACAACCTTTATTTACATTTAGCAAAGCAGGAAGCAGTGAAGTTAACATTGGTTTCTCTAAATCATGAAGATGATATTTATATGACCTAAACTAATTAACCAAAAGAACATTACAAACAAATAATACAATATTGGAGATTTAGCTTCATCAATAAATCTGGTGTGTCATCTAAATACCACTTTGATTCACGGCTCGTTAGTTTCCTCCACTGCATGTTTTTAAAGGAAGCAGCACTCTCACTGGTGATGTCACAGGGTCGTGTAGTTTACTGCACGTCGCTGCAGAAAGGTCAGAAGTTCAAGCAACCATAACAATTGATCCTTACTAAGCCTCGCCCCCAAGGATACTGTTGTGAGGCCCGTCAGACCTTCACATCTGTCTCGTCTGTTTGGCGTTTTTAACGATATCTGTGGGATGTTTTCCAAATAAATCATAGTTCTGAAATATCAAAGAGAAGTAGACAGAAAGGACTACTGTATGCATTTGAGAGATACATTCACAATATAATGTGTTGGCCATTATTGTGAATAAAGAGCCCGTTCAATTGGTGGGAAAAAGCTCACCAGTTCCAATGAAAGCTTCTGTCTCACCATGGGTGTCTTTAGGTTTTTATAGATACTAGTCCTCTTATCGAGACTCCTTATGAGTCTATGAGTCTTCATTCGTAAATCATTGCTATATATATATATATATATATATATATATATATATATATATATATATATACATATATATATATATATATATATATATATATATATATATATATATATATATATATATATATATTAAAAAAATTGAGAACAGGATTAGATTATATACACATCAGTGGTGGGCCGTCAGGGCCTTCTAAGCCTTGTCTGAAGTCCTAAACAGAATCACAAAGTTACAAACATTTTATAATTAAAAAAATAAAAAGATTTTTTTTTACACTACATGTATTATAATTATTTGTCCCTATTAGTTTATTCTCTCATTAAACAGCTGCCTTCATGTGCTCCTCTGCTCCTTCAGGCCTCCTGATGGCTTCTTCCTGTTTAACAGCATTTTTTATTCAATCCAACATGTCAGCTGTCTTCCTCTCTGTAGAGCAGCCTGGTTTAAATACATAAGAGAGCCTTCTGGAGACCCTAGCCCTGTGATTGGTCACAGGGCCCATGTGACCATTAGCATGCGCTGTGATTGGTCACAGGACCCGCGTGACCATTACCATGCACTGTGATTGGTCACAGGGCCCGCGTGACCATTATCTTGCGCTGTGATTGGTCAGTGGGACACCGTGACTTCTGGCTACCAGAAAACTAGCTAGCTGAACTCCGCAGGAAGGAAGGAGTACGTTTTTGAAACATATTCAGAGAAGCAATTACGTTTTATAGTTTTGTTGGTGTATTTTTTTTTACATTCTATGGCTGAAGGAGTAGACTTGGTGGTGGATTTACTGGCAACGCTTTTCTCATGGAGGACGTTTCAGGAAAGGCTAACTTCTAGCTTCAAGCTAGAACCAAAAAGCTATACATTACAAAACAAAGTGAGTTATCGTGGTCTTACATTGTTTACAGATGTTTTATTATGATATCACATGTGACACCGCACTTCTCCCTTCCACCAGGTGGGTTTAAAACTCGGTCAGAGATGGAGTTCCCAGAAGACAACTACTCGCTGTCCCAAAACAACTCCAACGGTAACTACAATGAGACCGAGGCCTTCCTGCCAACAGGGGTGAAGGTCACCATCGTGGTCGTCTACATGATCGTCTGCGTCATCGGCCTGGTGGGAAACTTCCTGGTCATGTACGTCATCATAAGGTAGGAAGAACGTGCATTTACAGACACAGACATTCAACCTGATGATGATATTATCAATGTCGCTGTAGCGATCCATGCTGGAAGCAGGGGCACTGATGATAAACATCATCCTGCACTTATATGAATGCGAGCACATGCAATTTTAACATGCACAAAAAAAAGGATTGCATAAGGATTGCCTTCTGAAGCCTTGCTTTGTTTCAAAGGGACTGTGTGTAGGATTTAAAGGCATCTTGTGGTTCCATATAGCAACTGATTCACCCCCCTTTCTTGTGTTTCTTTATTTATTCTAGTAAAAGCATTTGTAACCCGAAAAACATTATCTTAAAAAAACATGGTGGTGCAAAACTGCGAACCTGATCTGTCTGTAAATATGAAAAGCTCATTTTAAACTAACAAAAAGCTAAAGTTAATACACATTATTGAATACATGGTTAGGAATATTGACTTCCATTTTTTGGCTTATAGCCAAAACCATTGATTAAGGCAACACATTGGTTTATTATCAGAAGCTATCTGGCTCCTACAAAGTCAGCTTGCAACCACTCAAGGTGACGTATTAAAACCCACAAGCCACCCTTAGCATGTGTGTACGCACATCTTATTGCGTAGATCTTCTTTAGGAAAGTGTTGTGTGTGTGTGGGTTTGCACATATTCTGTGTATTTCATTTGAAACAAGCGAAGGTGAACATCTGTGTGATGTATGAGTATTTGTGTGCAGTAGTGTCGCATGGTGGACAGCTGCCGTCTGCTGACGTACATCATGTTAGACCAAAACAAAGCGCACACTGATTGTGTGTGTGTGTTTGTGTGTGTGAAGTTGTTGTTGATGTTGTTGTTGTTGGGGTACCGTTGCTCTGTTTTTAAGCTCAATATTTGTTTGTGTGAGACAGACAGTTGACAGCTTTGTCCTTGCTTCTTGTTTTCAAACTGGAGAATAATAGCATCGCTATAGAGATTTTGTAAATCGTCTTCCTGAAAATGTTTAGCTTTTTATTCACCATCAAAGTGTGTGTTTTGCGCCTAAGAAGCAGCAGCAGCAAGCACAGGGACCTGAAATAGAAAATAATTATACGTTGGAAATTTGAACGTGTGTGTGTTAGAACGCTGTCTTCATATTACTTCAGTTGTTGTCGATAATTACTGTCTCGTTAGACCTGTTCTCTCTCGGACATCTGCGTGGAGTTCTGTCGAGACGAACAAGTCAAACGACACACAAACACGCACATAATAGGAATTATTCCACCTCTTTGGCATTTTCACCCACATACTCACATACACCATGTCACTCACCAGAGCAACCTCAAGCAGCGGCCGTGGTTCAACTCCAACCCTTTGCTGCGCATCATCTTTTTCTTTCTCTTTCTCCTCTTCCATTTCTGTCCAGCTCCATCCTCTAGCTGCTTTGCATTAAGGCAGTAAAAGCCCTAAAAAAAATCATCTTCAAACCAGAACTAACGAACAAAAACATTAAAACACTTCTGAAAGCTCACACACACTCACAGGTGTTAACTTAATGCTGTGGTCAACTGGCTTTCCTTTACAATATCCGCTCTCAGCCATTGACCACAGTAAAGATGGCCGCCCTTGAAAGCTTACACTTATCAAGGGTGCCTTAATGTTTAGAAACTTTTGAAGACATTTTACACGATAGTCATGTGAAGAAGGGATGAGTCCAGAGACAGAACGGATGAGATGAATAATATCAGCAGCCGATAACTCTCAAGGAACATTTGTCTTGGGGGTTGAACATCCATCTTTATTTCGCCAAGAGACGCTAGATCATCCATACAGCATTGTCAGCAGATATTTTGCATTTTCTCCCAAAAAAATCTCCTCACTTTCTATCATTGGGAATGTTAATAGTTACATCAGAGGATCTTGTTTACTGTAAAATGAGCTGAACACCGTCCTCTGTGATGCACGGTAACACAATGGTTTAAATCAGGTAACTCATTAAAATAAAGAACAAATTCAGCAGCAGTTGCGCAACGAAACCCAGTAAAAAAAAAACATTTTCAACCAAGATACGCAGATGGAGTACACACAAACTGTGAGGCTGCAGTTTTTCTTCAGCCAAAAACTTGAAAATCAAAGTTACAGTGACTTTAGTAAGAGAAGGAGGACAAAGTGCAGCCACAAATCATTGTTTAAACAGCAGCGTTGGCGACAGATGGGAACCAACTGCGGCTGACAGCAGCTGTCCACTCCACCTCTCACTTGTAAACAGCACGAGCGATAAAAGGCACGGAGGGAAAAGCCGTCGAGGCGGCATTAACTGAGGTTGCGTGTCTGTCGGGAAACTTCTCTCTCTGCGTCTTTTTGCTTTTTGTTTTCCCGGACGAGGCCTCGTGCTTTCCCTGACGGCGCTGCGAGCTGAGTGTGTTTCCAGCCGTCAGAGGACACGACAGGAAGAAGAGTTTGAACTTCCAGCAGCAGTTTGGCTCTTAGCAACAAGAGCAGGGATTCCTCCAAGCATCTGTTTAGTGCTACAGGACTAAAAAACAAAAAAAAAGAGCAGGTGGACCACAGGGAGAGATAAACATCACGCTGAAGCACAGAGCCGCCCGGAGACAGAGGAGCGAGTGTGGCAGGACAAAGCTGTTTTCACACGGAGCAAGGGCGGCTTTTTTATTTATTTTGGTGAGGAAAAAAAACAAAAACTGCCTGGATGGATTTTTGTAAGGGTCTGTTTCCATAACAACAGGCCGAGCCACATGGTACATTTTAGGACACGCTAAGGCCTGATGATGTCATCATTCCTGGGAGCGAACAGAAAATTAAATAGATAAAAG
Organism: Clinocottus analis; assembly: GCF_023055335.1. NCBI lineage: Eukaryota > Metazoa > Chordata > Actinopteri > Perciformes > Cottidae > Clinocottus > Clinocottus analis. Next base: position 1,028,316 of record NW_027176142.1, read on the forward strand.
GCAGAGGGAATAAAATAACACAAACGGTGAAATCTAAGGTGCCGTAGAACTGAACCAGCTGGCTCAGGAGCTTTGGACCCGACGAGAGGGGAAAGCAAACACTTCCTGTTGAAGGACAAACACTTCCTGTTGAAGGACAAACACTTCCTGTTGAAGGACAAACACTTCCTGTTGAAAGACAAACACTTCCTGTTGAAGGATAAACACTTCCTGTTGAAGGACAAACACTTCCTGTTGAAGGACAAACACTTCCTGTTGAAGGACAAACACTTCCTGTTGAAGGACAAACACTTCCTGTTGAAGGACAAACACTTCCTGTTGAAGGACAAACACTTCCTGTTGACTCATCCGTACAAACTATGAGCAAATAGCCAAACTACAAGTCAAGTATAAACTAGTAAATAAGGCAACTATAACAATTTTTTATTCCATCTGTGTATTTAATATTCTTCTTTTTTACTGCTAATGTTATTTTTTCTTAAATCTGTTTATTTACATTACTCGTTTCTTTTATCTTATTGCTTGTGAGCAGTGCTACTGTAATCCTGTAATTTCTCCACTGAGGGACTAATAAAAGATTATCTTATTTTATCTCACTACAAATCCCAAAAACTAGAAACCGTCCCAGAATGAAACATGATATTGTTTGCCTCGCTGACATCAGTATTTAACCACTATTTACACACTATTTTATCAAGTAATAGACACGCAATGAATTAAATTGACTTTAAACCTCCGTTTTCAATCTGATCTAACGAAGACTTTAGTGGGTCTGACTTTGAACAGCTGGCAGCGTCTGAGGCGAGCGATGCGGAGCGACAGGAGGATGAAGCTGAACCGTCCTGATGTTGTGCAGCTTTGTCTCCATAGAAACAGCTGCTGGCCGATATTTTCTTAGAAAACCCAGTAAAATAATTAAAACCTGGCCATAACATACACCTCCTTTTTGATAGTATTGTTAAATTGTCAAGGAGACTTGTTTGAATATTGCCTCCGAGCTGCGGAGGAGTGTTTCGACAAGCGTGTTGTGCTTTTACAATTGAAACGTGTCTAACGATGACAGCGCTCTGAGCGGATGAGTTCAGTGGGATTTCATTTAGTGGGTGTGAGGACAACATCCAAAATCAGGGGGACACTGGATGTCAAACGGGTCCGTCGTGTCCGTCATGTCCGTCACACACATTGTGACACAACATGTAATAAGAGTGCCGCGTTGCTTCTTGATTGATCCGACTTTGAATGTGGTGAAAAGATAAAAGAAAGAGGGAAGCAGCGGCTGGAACGACTGCACAGAGCGAGGCAGCAGAAAAAAGGATGTCAAGTAAATGAGTCCTGTCCCTGGAGAGCAATGTGCAGCACACATACGCAATTAAAGGCTGCGTCCTGATTGGCTAAGTTGTCCAAACCAATCAGAATGTTGCTGTGTTTTTTTCCCTTTGAATACCCAGAACATGAACAAAGTATAATTTGCTGCAAAGGAAGTGAACAAACAGTGAATTGTTTTCAGGAAAAGAGAAGAGTAGAAAGGAGAGACAGAAGGAAAGGATTCAAGGTACAATGTAGATGTTTCCTTTCCTTCCTGGCTTGATGATGATCAGATAATATCGTACATTTAAATAGTCTTAATACATGGTTTACATGCACCTTTGGTGTGTGTGTGTGTATTTGTGGTTGTATGGTTGCTGTCAGAGTGAGTTTGTGGTACCACCGCGAGGTCGTCAGCTCTCAGCTGCATCGAGTGGTTTAGTTATCAAATTATTGATATTTTTTTCTTATATATATCTTATCTTAATTTGACAGTGCTAGTCGAGGAAGGGGGAGAGTTTTGATTCAAACATCAGCTGCTATGGTAGTCGTACAATTTAGAAAATCAACCATATTTACTAAATCAACATCATTCTGTTCAGCAAAGTCTTGCTAAAAAGAAATGTATATCTGCACAAAAAAAAATCAATTTTAAAAGATATTGTGATCGTAACTATGAACATTCAGCATGATATGAGCCAGATTCCCCAAAAAAGCCTCTTGGAGCGTCAATAAGACACCTTTATGGAAAGATTAGGACCTAAAGAATCAAAATCTGCAACAAAAATCAATAAAATCAAAGTCTTGGCCTGTGAGGAAGGAGTTTCAGTCAAAAAACTGTGTTCAAAAATGAAAAAATTATGTATTTCTTGCCTAAAGATTGTCTGAATGAGGCGTGCTGGGATAAATAATCATGCTTTTTAACAAACAAGACCTGGATTGTGCATTACCTCAAAAATAAGTTCACAAAAATAAGTTTGTAAAATTTCCCAGGCTCTCCTTCAGCAACCCTTTGCAACGCCATCAAACATTCATCAGGCTCAGAGACATGAAGCTGAATGAAACAGCCAATTACTCTCAGATGGTGAGAGTGTGTGAGGAATCACAAAAAAACCACACGCACAGACAAAGTGTGGATTTTAAACCTCTCACCAGTTATCTCTTCAGACTTCAATCCAATTACTGTGTGTGTGTGTGCGCGTGTGTGTGTCTGTGGAGGTGACGGTTGAGCTCGGGGGTTTTATTTGGAGTTTCTTAATGTCAAAATATAATGATGCAGATGGGAACAGAGGTGAATAAACAGAGAAGAGACAAATAAAGGTCAAAGATAAATAGATCTGAAACAGCGTATCTGATATCCTCTCATATTTTTTATCTCTTCTATAGTTTCCTTTACAAATCTGTGTGTGTGTGTGTGTTTGTGTGTGTGTGTGTGTGTGTGTGTGTGTGTGTGTGTGTATGTGTGTGTAATCTGCATTCACTGAGAGCCATTATGATCCTTCTGATGAAATCTTTTATTCATTAGTTTCTTTCTTTCACTGCAGAGGAAATAAACATCACTTCTTTATTAGTAAATGTTGGTGATATATTTTCAGGTGTAGCTAACACAAATTATGAATAAAGTAAATAAGGTAAATTGTATGTTAGTCAACATTGTCTTGGGGGTGAAGATATAGAAAGTTCTTGTCCACCCTGTGACTGTAACCAGCGTCACGCGTTACATTTTTAGAAGCCTGGATGGTGTAGAAATAAATAACACATCACTATTCATTGAAATGTTAAAGTGTCACAGAATCATTTGCAAATATTTACTAAATGTCCCACATGTTTTGTTTGAAATCAGAAGACAACTTGAACTAAATGTGTCGACATCGTCTACGAGCGCTGTGTGTGTGTGTGTTTGTGTGTGTGTTTAGGAAGTTAAAGATAATTACGTTACGCAGCTTCTTGGACCACCTGCTGTCTCTGAATATCATGAACATCATCATCTAATTGTATTATTTACTTTGGGAGGTTTTTGCAAGAAGCGAATGCCAAGAACACGCAGCAGCCGAGTCAGCTGCAGCAGAAGTGGAAGCTGTTCCTGGCAGCAGGCTGACGAAATATTTTTGGAAAAGCAGCTGGCGCATAAAAACCTGCCGGTTTGTGCTCGGAACAACAATGAAGCAATTTGCACTCGCAGATGCAGACAATGGTGCGTTGGTGTCCACCTCCGATGGGCTCAACTCCAGCGTCGGGAAGTCGTTCTTCCGACTCTGGCGTGTTCATGAGCTTTATTTTCACGAGGTTTTCTTGTTTGAGATGCGATCTCGACACGTTGTTGGTTGTGGGTTTTGACGAGCAGCTGCTGCCCGCAGTCCTGCAAACACACACGTCTGCATAACAACACTTTCACATCGGGGACGAGGGGTTGGGGGGAAAATCAATACAGCACAGTATCGCGATTTTTTGCGTGGCGATATATTGTATTGATACACGAAAGCCAAGTATCAATCTTTTATGTGACCAATTCTAAACGTTTTGGTCCTACAATAATAAAATCAAGTTAGTTTTTGTTGACTAAGTTTTCCTTTGGAGACAATTTGCGGTTGAAATAAATGTAATAAATCGCAATACATCGCGATACATTGAGTATCGCGATAATATTGTATCAGGACAATATTGTCTCGTGGGACTTCTGGTGATTCCCACCAATATTGGGGACATGGACATGCTAAGAATTAGTCATTTATAGTTTATAGTCTTTCATAGTCTTAATCGTCCTCTTTTAGACTCGCATGTCTGAATGCTGCTAAGGAGTTACAGCCATTTATTTATAGTTTAGTCCTTCATAGTCTTAATAGTTCCTAATTTATGTTGTCTATATGTTCTTTTTAAAACATTTTAAACAGTTTTTTGCACTTTATTATTATTATTACTAGAGAAACATACTTTCGATCTTCTGTGAGTTTGCACATTGCACAAAATTGATAATAAAAATGACTTTGACTTTGGTGGAGCGTCATACTGGGGAGTAAACACAACGTAAACTTTGTTAATTGATTTATTAAACATGTCAGGTCACTGCGCACTTTATTTTCATGTGTATTCTTACGAGTATTATTTATTTTATCTGAGAGTCATCACCGATGAGTATTGTTGGACTTCTGGCCGACTTCTCGCTCGTATTCAGGTCTCCTTTCCTTCCTCTTCCTCTTCTGCAGGTCTATATGTTCATTTTTGTTTTGTATGCGTCGCTGTCAAGACAATTGCTCTTCGTGAACAAACAAACAAAATGAAATGAAAGCTGCAAGATGGGTTCACGTTAGCGTTAGTTAGAGCCAGAGGGGTTGGACGGGGACTGCAGGCTTGTGTATGTCTGTGTGATTTCAGCGGCTATGCAGCGTTTTCTACTTCTTCCAGCTCTGATATTATGGCCTGCTTCATCTCCATAGCAACAACGACTGGGACTGATTTCTTGGAGAGAGAAAAATCTAAATAATTCAAACCAGTGGCCGTAGTATAAAGACTGTTTAGTGCCGTTAAGCTACCAAACACTCCAATGCAGACACATGCAATTATGTCCATATTTTGCAATTCCACGACTAGTTATTTAAATCCGATGGCAACATGCAGTGCTAATGCAGTGTGCCCTTTTTATGTACAAATGCACAGCGTCCGTGTCACTGCTGGCTAGATTGTGCAGGTGTGTCAGAAAGATATCACAAAAAGAAAGAAGAGCTGTCATCTCATCTGTATGGGATCTTTGACACAGAGCGAACCAGCAGAGAGCGATAGGGACGCCCATTATGTTGTATTATCTGCTCGTCCTTGATCCTGTGACCTGAAAACTCTGCAGCTGGATTGATACTGTGTGTGTGTGTGTGTGTGTGTGTGTGTGTGTGTGTGTGTGTGTTTGTGTGTACTTGAATACACAGCCCATCTTTGTGAGAACCAATCAGACCTTAAGAGGGAGAACTTAATATGGAAAGTGGGCCAATTCAGGCTGTCAGAGGCTTGTTTGAGGGTTTTAGTCTTGGTTTTAAGGTTCAGGGTAGACCTTGTGTGTGTGTGTGTGTGTGTGTGTGTGTGGGTGTGCAATAGGCTAATGACTGTGCCTTCCTCCTTCATAATGACCACAGTGAATTATGAGGCTATTACTCTGCACAGCAAATTAATCTGTTGTGAGTGTGTGTGTGTGTGTGTGTGTGTGTGTGTGTGTGTGATAAACACCCCAATATAGCGGCTTTTCACACGACTTCTCTGTCTTTATGACACACACTCATCTGCATATTGTGAGGGCATGCACACTCTTTAGCTCTTTTCCCTGCAGCTCTTCCTTCTGTCTTTTTTTTCCATTTCTCCCTCTTTATTCATATTTAATTTCAACCCACTTCATTGTAGTTAATGTTCAAATGAACCTCATCAAAGTGCCTACAGACATTTTATGGCCATTATATGTATACATTACATATCTGACACTAATGAAATTGTGCAAGGTAAATTATTCAACACATGACAATAGCTTAAAGCATGAAGCCACGAACGTAACTTAAAAAAAGAACAATTTATTGTGTTTACAAAGCCTGTTAGTTAGTCTCATCCATCTCCTAATCCCCATTCGCCCAACACAAGCATAGCTTTGCTTAAACATGGTCATGTATATGCTATTTGGTAATCTAGTAATAACGTCTGAGACGGGTAACACAGTCATAGATGGTTGGTGATAAAGTCTGAGCCCATGGCATATGATATGTGGACCACTTCCCAATCATAATAACCCACTGTGTAGTTGAAATAAAAGTGAAGGTCTTGCAGATTTGGCCAAAGCAAGATGTTGCTCAATCGAAGACTCACCTCGATCCGTTTCTGTCCTATGAGCTCCTGAACGCACCACGTCGTTAACTATTCTCCCATTTATCCTTAACCGTTACTTGATGATGAAAGATTCCAAAGTGAGATGGACTTTGACACCAATTGAAGCCAAAAAGTGTCACCTCATGAGCAGTGAAGATGACCCACAATTTGTCTGCGTTGGGAACCAGCAGAGTCCGAGACGCTGGTGTCAAATAGAAAGAAAACCTGCCGATAAGATCTCATCCTCACTGACATGTCACTCGGACTTGTTACGTAACTTAACTTCACAGACCTGTCCTGAATTGCAATAAAATAATTGCCGTATAAGGCAACCTTTTGAAGTTTCAAGGTTTGTTTTAAAAGAGCAAAAAGAATCATTTTCACAGTCGAGCTTCAAACCCTGTCGACAGAAATCAGCCGACAAAAAGATGCAGAACTCTGCAACGTCTGGACTGACCCACGTGGTATAAAATATGAATACAACCGTCACCGCTGTGTCACCGGGTCGGTGCTGTGAGTCCTGTGACAGACGTAAAGAGCGAGTGTTCTGACATTGCCCTCTGAAGCAACGCCACGGCGAAGGAGATGTATGAGACAAGATGATGTTACAGCCCTCAGCAGGAGATGTCACACCGTCGGCCACAGAGTGAGAGACCACGGACCTGAAATACGTTTTAAAAAACTACTCTTACACATTTCATTTGTTACCTTTGGTGTAATACTTCAATTCTAAATCATTCAGATTAAGGTTTTATGAATCATAGGCTAAACAAGCGGCGGATTATCTGTATTGACTTGTAAGACAGACGAGGACGCCACATGACTTTAACTTCTACATGCCACTCAGCGCTCATAGAGCCAGAGCGCTAACTTTTACCTGTCTCTTTTACATGATATGCTATTTTTTTGCATTTAAATAGGGGATATTTAACTGTTTGTACTGAGAAATTGATTCATCTAAAATAAAATATACTTTGATTTACAGACTCCTATTTCCCAATTTAAGTCCATGGAGGAAAAAGAAAAAAAAGTGCAGCCCAATGCAATCAATCAGAGGTTCAGTGGTACGAGCCCGGCCCCGCTAGTCCATGACGACGTGCCCTTGAGCAAATTGCATCAGCTCAATGTAATGTAACCACGCAACAGACAAGGCAGTTGTGTTTCCACGGTTTGGCTGCAAAGATCTTGGTGAACTTGGTTAAAGCTTCACATTTAACAATGTGAGCATGTTAGCACGCTGCTAACCATTTATCTTTAAGTACAGCTTCCCACTAAACATGTTGTTGTCGAGCCTTTTCCCTGCAATGCGTGGGCGTGTCTGTGAGTTTGGTTCTAAACTGCGTCTTCCTGAATTGAAATGTCATAAAAGCAACAATAAATAAAACATTTGCTCATCCTCAGTGAGGGTGCAGTTAATGAGCATTTAACTATAACTGATGCTAATGAGGAGGCAGCTGTGAGGAGAAGTACAGTAATGCTTCACATTCAACGTAAATTGCTTCTTTTTTTCTCCGTCTCCTTTTCATCTTGTGCGTTATAGTTGTAGATTTATGATTGACATATGGTCTGAAAGCAAGTCATTTGATTCAAAGTGAAAACATTAGCTTGAATGGCTCACTATCTTTTATTCTGGAAATATATTTCATTTTATCTGTCTTCTTGGTCTCCAACATGCATTAAGTGGAGGGAGGAGTGATTTTCCATAATTGCCATAATCTTTTTTTTTGTCCTTTATTCTTTGAGGTCACCCCTGCCCCTCTCTCTGCCTCTCCTCGCTCACCATATGTTTATCTCCGGCTGGTTTAACAGTGTAATATAATCAGATGGGGTCCATTACCTGAATCTGTCGTCAAGTGAATTTCTACTTTTACATTTCATCTAAGTGGTTCTACACAGTCAGGCAGCGTAAGAGATTTGAACCTTAACCCTAAACCCCCCTAGCTCTTACCCTTAATAGCACTTTTTTTTTTCCTTCAGCCCATGTTTGTTACCTTATTAAAATTTAAACAGAATTCTGAAAAAAAGATGTTTTGATGACAAAAATCACAGGCTTAGTAAATCCATCAGTTGTCTAGCCTCAAGGCACGATCAGACAGGAAACTCATATTTGTCTTTACTGCCTCCACACGATGGGTGAAAACATACTTGTTGTGCCGCTGGCGAAGTAAATCCTCACCAATATCGATACAGCACAGTATCGTGATATTTTATTGATACGCAGAATCCGAGTATCAATCTTTTATTTAATCAATTCTGAATGTTTTGGTCCTAGAATAATAAAATCAATGTATTTTTTTGTTGACAAAGTTTTCCTTTGTGGACAATTTCTGCTTGAATTTTTTTTTATAAATCGCATTATATCGCAATACTCAATGTATCGCGATAATATCGTATCGTGACGATATTGTATCGTGGGCCTTCCGGTGATTCCCACCCCTACAACATACAACGTGATCATCGCCTCAAGAGGCATTGATTACTCACCTGCCTTCCTGTATATGTATAGTGTTCGTGCAAACCATGCGATACGTTGAATGTCTGTTTCTGAATCAGAAGTATGTTTCATAAATAGTTTTCATATCAGCCTCGGGTCATGCTTGCAGAAATGCACAATGCCACGACGTTAACATTGTTGAAAGCAACGGCTCATGGTTTGTGCTAAATAACATAACTTTGTGAGGTTAATACTTTAACGTCAATACATTTCGGTTTTTCTTCGTTTACGTCTGGAGCTAGAGACAAAATACAGAACAATATTTGAAGAGAAAAGCTCAACTTGATTGTTTTTCAGGAAAAGGTTCAGCTTATTCCACATGAATGTGGATTTATAAATGCTACGCAAACACTTGCTTTAAATCCCAGAAAACGTGTCTGGTCCATGTGCTCTGCACGCCTGTTTTTGTACCTCGCCTTTTCTCTCCGTGCAGCTGATTGCTCGTTAAGACACCATCAGAGGACCTGTGACATATTAGAGACGAGAGAAGATGAAGAAAAGAAGACATCAGATGGCAGATAGGAAAATGAGAAGAGGCTTCTTCAATCCCTCATTATCCCTTTTTACACTTTGATCTTCACCGTCACCTTCATTTTCCATCTCTTTGTTCTTGTTCTCTGCTTCTCTTTCTTTCACTGTAAGATAAACTGTATGGACTACGGACATCTGTAGGACATAACCAGGGCTTATACACTAATACTTTACAAGTCACCTTCATTTGAATGAATCTGTGTAATACATATCGGCATGAATACTATGAAGGTAGATTTGTGTCTTTTTTACCTGAGCAAATTTCTTGTAAGTAAATTATCTCCAAATCTTTGTTCTCAATGAAAAAATATTTCCTCCCAAAAAAAAATTGCTCTCAAAAAAATATTTTTTGTTGTTTTTTTGAGAGCGTTCTTTTTTTTTTTTTTTTTTTTTAGAGTATTTTTTTTTGAGACAGAAAATATTTTTTAATTGAGAGCAAACATTTGGAGATAATTTACTTACAAACAAGAAATTTGCTTGGGTAAAAAATACACAAATCTACCCCCGTAGAATACCATATATATATATGACGGAGCAACATTTTGACAGAGGCGTATCGTTTTCTTCAGCCCGGCAATACATCGGACTTCTCCGGGAGGCTGATTTGTCTCAGACACACTCGGTACCGGCCGTGGTGAGGTTAGCTCTTGTGCAATCATCCCTGCTCCGGGCCTCTCTGAGCCTTTTCCCTTTAACGAGGGCCTCACGTGGTGAAACGGAGCCAAACCATATCGCATCATCACGGCGCCACTTCTTCTGCCCCTGATCGCGACCTTTTACCAGCCAGCTCCTGAAGACCCCTTGATTTCCAATCGTGGACAGAAGTCTGATTTGTGGGACTGCTGCGTATGGGACATAGAAGAAAAGATGATTGTACAGGTTTAAGATGAAGCTCAACCTCTCTCTCTCTCCGCCATAATCTTGCTAACATTATGGGCTGCCGGGCTTGCAATACACCGTCTCATATCATCATTAGTAAGCAAACAGTCCTCCTCTACTGAAACGTGATCTCCTTCATATCCAGCCCCAGCTCGGCAGGATGTTGCGCACTGTCAGATACCAGTGGTTGCATTTGTTAGTTTAGAAACAACCACTATATTATATGAATTATACAATATAATATTATGTTTAAGGGATGCAGTATCCCGATTTTGCTCCAATACTGATAACTCGGCTCCGATACCAGGCCGATAGTAAAGTACAGATCCAACATCAGCGGTTTATAATCACAAAGCTACAGTGACCCGTACACCTGGGCATTTATGTGTGGAGTTATTGTATGTGTTATGGTGGAGATCCACAGAAGTCCGCCACATGCTCTGGCATGTTGGCAAGGCTTGGTTCTGGCTCTTTTTTAAATATGGCGGCCGGATCACAAATGTTGTCATTTTACGGCTACACAGTAAACTGAAAGGTGTGTGTGAAAACATTTGGAGGAAAATATGATACGGTAGCAGGGTAACACTTCATTTTGTGTAAACACTTCCTAGTTTGACAGTCTGATCTGAGCCGCTGCTTGAGATGGACAGATCTAATTGGCAAAAAGGTGAGGTCCAGTCTTGACTGTATGCAACTTATGGCAAATGGTCTACCAGCTCACCTCGCAGCTCCCCAAAGACGACTAATAGGATCCGTCAACAGATATGGCATCTTCTTAACTCAAACAACATCAAACAACATGGAATAAATAAGTACATTGATATAAATGTAGTTAATTGTTCATTATGAAGGCAGTGGCGTCCGGTACCAGATCGGTCTATACTCAGCAATTTCAGTCAGTGTTGGACAATTATCAATACTTATTACACATGTGACACAAGTAGGATTATATGCAGTGATGGCGTCGGTACAGGTTGTTTTTCTATGCTTGATGAGGATCATATCACAAGGTCAATAATACACTGTCGAGCTCAACAGTGATGACTCATAACTTGCATTACATACATACACATCCATGAATTTGACCTCTGCATTGAGGCGCAGTGGTCTGCTGTGAAGCAATCACATTTTTATGTTCACGCCTCGCTCTTCAGAGGCTGTGGAAACACAACCTTGTGATGAGATGAAAACCAGCTGTAGTTGGTTACAGCGATACAACCAACTCCTTTTAGATCCCTCTGATAGAAAAAGATGAGCATACTTCCAAAAATAAAATCTAGATTCATAATTACTGTTAAACAGAAAAGCAACACAAATAGATATTTTGTTGATGATCTTTTTGCCTTTAGAATAAACCTGTTTGTATATTCTAAAGGCAGAACGAATACACAAACAGACTTTGTTGTTATGTGTTGATGTTTCTGTACCTCCTCTCTAAGTCTTACATTGGCAATATTGGAATTCATTAAAATCTCATCAGTGGCGTTCGAGTGGCTGCTCGTCATTAAAAGGGAGGACAAACAAACACATGGTCCAATTCTGGAGGACACAAAGAGAGGGAGAAGAAATTAAAGCATGAAGGGAACACAAAGGCAACAGGGTTCTGTAGAGGAGGCTTCTTCACAAGAAAATGTGCATGAGAGCTGTAAGCTGTTTGCTACCGCCGCTGCTGCTACTGCTGCTACAGCCACTGCTAACGCCGCCGCCGCCGCTACAGCCACTGCTAACGCCGCTACTGCTGCTACTGCTGCTACAGCCACTGCTAACGCCGCCGCTGCTGCTACTGCTGCTACAGCCACTGCTAACGCCGCTACTGCTGCTACTGCCACTGCTAACGCCGCCGCTACTGCTGCAACCGCGACTGCTGCAACCGCAACCGCTACCGCGACTGCTGCTGCTACCGCCGAATTTGGTTACCTTGGAATGTTACAATAAAGATATATGGCAGATAATTGTTATAATCCTCGGCAGCAAAAATGTTCAAGGAGTAAAAGTCGCAGTAGTGCGATGTCGTAGCCATCGGCTGGGAACAAATCGGTGAAGCCATTGGGTTTCCCAAGAAACGCATCGATTGCCACTATAAATGTAAACACTTTTAAAACCTATACCATGACAAAAGGTCTTGGAACCAAGAGATGACCGGAGAGGAGGGACATCAGAGAGACAGATGAGTGGGCCAATGGTTTAATTGGCTACTTGTTGATGCTAACGGGCGAGCTAAAGACAGACACGGGTCTCCTAGACCCGACCTGCAACAGCGAGGTCTTTACTGTGAGAGAGGAAAAGGCTTCCAATAGAGGCAGGAGACCGAAAATCATTAAAAACATAGAGAGAGTGTGAACGACAGAGAGGGTGTGACGCAGTGCTACCAAAAAAAAACCTTTTCAAAAGCTTAAACTAATTGAATCATCTCAGTGTTACGCAGGAGGGTTGCAACACATGCACTTCATGTGTAGAAAAAAGCATAGCCGTGAAGAAGAAAGAGGAGGAGGAGGAGGAGGAGGAGGAGGAGGAGGAGGAGGCAGGTGGAACAACAAGCTGTAGGATGTAAAGCTGAAGAGGGGAGGAAGGAGAAACCAGAGAGAGAACAAAGAGATGAGATGGAGAGAACATAGAGGACTGAAGGGTCGTGCTCACGGAGTGGACACTTGAGGTTGAATGTTGTTTTTCACTAATTAATCTGAACTATTAGTGTATTTCTGTCACAAAGGTCCATTTATTTATTAACGTTGGCTAATGGTGTCTATTATAGTTCTGACATAAATGTTAATGCCTTTTACACGTTTAATGTAAACTAATGGTATGTCAGAAACATTAAAACTTAAAAAAAAAGTTTTTACTGATTAATATTATCTACTTTATTGTGATGAGAAAGGTTATATCATGTATTACTGGTAGTTAATATATACTTTATGTCTGTCATAATAGTTGCTGCATTCATCACTGACAGCTTTAATAATACATGCTCCTTTCATAAATGTACGCTATTATTCTTGCATTTGTTGTCAGTGGTTCATAAAGTGTGTGATATTTTAACCCATTTAAGAATTAATCTTCTTCCTCTGAATCTTTTCAGTCATTATTTACAGACGTGCACCACTGTTCAACTGTGTGAAACTGTTGAACTCGGTTCATCGGGGCCATGTTGTGTTTCCATGAGCTGTTTTATGGACGCAGGATTTGTACAATCAATATGCGACTGACACGTGATGCCACATCTCACCTCTCCAGCCAGCTGACACCACAAGAAGCATTTAGTCGCCTCTTGTTCTCTTCTATAAGTATTTATTATTAGGATGCCAGCGTCGTAGCACACCTTGCAACCTCTGCAGAAGTCTGCTGGAACGTCTCATTTAACTTTGTGTTCACAAGCACATCAAGAAGGATGACGTTACGAGACTTGATGGGATCAAAATACCATAAAGTATTCACAACCTTTTGTTGTCCGATGCAAATTAATATGGTTACTATCGTGCAGTACTTTTATACACATTTGTATATTTAGTATTCTTCTTACTGTTTAATTTAGTTTTATTACTGTTTATTTATATTACTTGATTTTTTACTTGTATTAGCTTGTGAGCAGTGCTGCTGTAATCCTGAATCCACACTGAGGGACTTATAAAGGATTATCCTATATGTTTTTTTATAAGGCACATTGATTTATTTACTGCACATCTCTCATGCAAGCGGACCGATATGCTTTCCAATGCTGAGCGTGAAGGCGTGAGGTGAGAGGCTGTTAGCGGCTTCATGTTGCATCGTAAAACAAAAAGGTCGGAGGTTTTTTTTCTCCCCTGCTTCTGCCGGGTCTCCATCCACCACCCCGATGACGCCCTTCACCCCCTCTGGGCTTCCCAAAAGCCTCGGCTGTGAGGTTCACAGGAGTTGAAAGGTTTTCGTGATAATGCGCAATATTTGCCACGAGGCGGCCGTCGGCCGTCGTGAAGCCAGCGGCCTGTAATGCGTCTGGCAGGGAAGCGAGCAAAGCTGGCTGACGAAAGCCTGTCGAATGAGGATATGCGGGCTGACCGAGCTCGCCCGGTGCTTCCAGCACCCGCATCACGATTCATGGAAAAAGCATTTATTATTCAGCAGCTGCTAAGGGTCGGCTTCATGCATGCTACACCGCTGTGGGAAACTTGAAATGAAGAGAAACTGCATTTTTTTTCATTCAAAATTATTTATTTCCCAAAAAGATTAAATGTGCTTTTGTGTGACGCATCGTTAGTAGGTACGATATGTCGATTTAATGAACTTATCGATCAGTCGACAAAATGATACGAGTAGTAATCGAGTCTGAATTTCTTTGGTCCTCGAGGCTGCTGAACGTTGCAGAGGCTCAGAGTTTAACTTGCATTAAGGAGGCGTGGATTGTGGATGAAGGGCAGCGATGAAATGAAGTGGCAGCGTTCACAAAAGGACATTTATATGAGCATGGGAGACATATTCAGATCAAAAGATGCCAATCTTCTTTGAGCAAATGGTTTGAAAAGCCGTGTGGAGGATGCGCCGCTGAATTACTCTGCTGATGATTGCAGATCAACAACCTTTTACAAAAGCAGGCGCATCCATTCCAACGTAATATCCACTCAGCATTATGAGCTGAACTACGGATTAGCTCAAATATTGTGTGATTTAATTTGAAGGTTGAACATATTTGGTTATTGTTCAACACAGTGAATATTTTCTTTGGAAGTCCTTCAAAGCAGCCGTTCACATTCGGAGAAGGGCTTCTTCAATGACGCAGCTGTGGAGCTCTCGTTTATCGAGTACCTTTTATTGATTGGTCATTTTGAATCGGTCATTTTGGAAGATGAATTCCCAGGAGAGAGAGCGGTTGTGTCCATGTTTTGAGACGAGAGGACGGATTCAGGAGAAGAGACTCAACGTCTCGAACCAGACACACATTGACAGCTGTGATCATTCTGCAGGTTAACAACCTTTTATGTTTGCAGTTTAAACAATCAGTTGATTTTTATACTGGTGAATATATCTTCTTGAAGGGCTCATATAAATATACAAATGTCTGATCGGTGTCCTTACCCGGCGGCAGGGCTAATCTCCACATCTCAGTCTGAGGATGAGCGCTCGCTCCTCTCCTCTCGGACATCTCGGTGATTGAAACCGATACGATCAGAAGTGTTTCTTCTTTTCTTTGTGCGGTTGTGGTTCTCTCCAGCGACGTTCACCTTCAGAACAAAAGGCTAAAAGAGAAGTCGTATCAAGGTTTTAAGCAGCTTGATTTAGTCGTGGAACGACTCCAAATGTTGGCGGCAAGGAAATAACTGAAGGACAGAAGTCGGTGGCTGAGGCTGAGAGCAAACTGCTCTTAATGACTGTCGGCTCCGCGGAGCTGCAGCCAAATCCATCAGTTAGACAACGTCAACACACATTTGCAGTGTGTGTGTTTATTTTCCAAGGCCGAAATCCAGGAAACGTTCCAGTAAGACCAGAGCAAACAAACAAGATCTGAGACATTTGGTAAATTCCCTTGAAAGCATTTTTTTTTTTTACTATAGTTGGCATATTCCTTTAGTTTGCTCGTGTGTGTGTGTGTGTGTCTGTGTGTGTGTGTGTGTGTGTGTGTTCACCATCCTGTGACCCTGATTTGAATACCGTGCGATTGTGTTTTTCAGTACTTGTTTGTTGTCCAGCAGCAGAGAGGAGGCGTCCTCTTTGCTCTCAGGTCTTCTCTCGGCCGACGGCATCGGGGGAAATTACTTTCAGCAGCTGCTTTTATGAAATGTACTGAGAGAAAAATATGTCTCTCTGGCTGTCAGTTTATTATAACCAGCTACCGGTTGGCA
Source organism: Clinocottus analis (assembly GCF_023055335.1). Taxonomy (NCBI): domain Eukaryota; kingdom Metazoa; phylum Chordata; class Actinopteri; order Perciformes; family Cottidae; genus Clinocottus; species Clinocottus analis. Next base: position 1,044,171 of record NW_027176142.1, read on the forward strand.
TTGATATTCAATGTCTGTGTGTATTAAAGAAATAAACACAAAGGAAACCAGTAACCTGACGTTGTACTGTGGGCTACAGGCAGAAAGAGTCCTTTTGGAGGGGTTACAATCAATTGTGAGGCATAAAATGCAAACACAAAGCCACAAGGCTACTGTATGTTTGAGGAGAAAGTGTGTGTGGTAATCTTAGCACCAATTTATACACAAATACAAACAGTGTAACACACAGCTATATGTTAGAGCACCTAAACATCGGGTTTAATGCTGATTAAACACAGTCGGTGTGAGCAGATTTGTGCCACATAGAAAACATGTATCTGCGGTATGGATGAAAGAAAGTATGCATTAAAACATCTTCAGACTCTGTTGTGTTTTTGATGCGTTACTTTTATGCGTTAATATGTCAGGTACATGTAGTTGATTCCTCGTGCCGGTCGGATCCTGCAGCTTTCAAAATGTGATGTTTTGCTTTTATTCTTAAATGACGTTAATGCAGCACAAATGCCCAGTTTTATTAAACATAAATGTAATGGCAACGGGCTTACACATGTACAAACAAGTACACAGTTTTTGTATAATTACGTCTAAATTCAGGACCAAAAGATCCTTTTTAGGAGCAGAATTACAGTACAAGTTAATTGGTTATACACATATTTAAGTGTTTGGCAAACCTCGGCCTCTCTCAGGCTTATTTAACGTTTGTTACAGACACAATATTCATTCAAGTATTTCAAAGCAGCAGTAAAGTTTAGTTGGTTTAACAACAATCATAAAGCAGTGTTTGGTTTAGTCCAGATTAACTTCAGAATTGCTGGAACTTTAAGGCCTAAATTACTAATTTGTACATAAATAAAATGTTTCTGTCACAGAAAGATAACATTTTGTGGCAAAAAAGCAACGTAATTCCAGAAAAATTCTATTTTTCACGCCGCAAATTAAGGCACCAGCTGTTTTGTGCGTAACGTGTTGGGTTGAGACTATATTTTATATTATATACGTTTTTACGCTTGGTTGAAGTGGAAAAACTTGTAATAACAACGAAATTGATTCGTCAAGCAACAAAAACAATTGAAGTGTCAAAATAATAAATTCAAGCTGCGATCATCTCTGAAGATGAATCCCCCTGGTGTTGTGGTGTTGTGGCGTTGTGGCGTTTGTGTTGATGTCAGACTGCTTGTGTGTTTGTAGTGTCCACTCGTGTGCTCTTCACGGCTCCTCAAGTCTCTTTTTCTCCAGATTGAATTATTATTGTCTAAATGAAGTGGACATCTGAATAAAAAGCACCTGAGTGAGTGAGTGAGTGTATGTTTGCATGCATGCATGAGTGTGTGTGTCCATTCATAATGGACTAATGGAATAATAAGTAAAGTATGGGAGTTGACCCTCACTGGGTGACTTCCCCATGTTGCTCACTAAAATGACCTCCATGGCTTTAGACCAATCAGAAACGAGGCTCATTGGGAGTCAGAGTGGAAGGTAGAAGGATGTTTGCATCGTCAAAGATAACGGGGCGATAAAGCATTGACTGCTAACCACTAAAGGTCATGATTGAAGGCTTTTCTTGATGTGATCTTGCATCAGTATCAGTGAGATATGAATATGATATGAGAGAACCAGGGAAACGGGTCTGCAGCCCTTTTACCAGGTCTTCTGAGTCTTTGTTTGGATTTCCAAAGTGCTTTACAGGCACTCAGACCCGGCTGGATCAGTACTTGTCAGTATTATTTCAGGAGTGAATAGCTTGTAAAGCCCGAAGCTTTATCCCTCTGACTTTCTACTGTTCAATATCAACTCCCTCCACTTGTGCTCTTGTCAGAAGATGAAAAATAACTCTTTTCTTTCCTCGCCTTTTGGAATTCAGCTCTTTATTTCACCGCTTCTGCGTCGAGCATTTTGAAACGGCAGAGTCTGAGGGGTGTGTGTTGGCATTTATTAAAGCGTTTTATTGTTCGTCGACGTCTTCACAAGTGTACACTTGTACATCTGTCGACTGTTAGTGTGAAGGACTTAAGCCAACACAATGCAGCTGCTTGACACACAATGACAAAGGTCAGAAAGGTTCATGCTGCCAGGACTCCTCTGAACATCGCACGTTGTAAAAACCTCGGGAAATAAGGCGTGAAGGTCGATTCCATGAGGCTCAATCAATCGATTTTTCACATGAAATTAGACGATGTTCAACACCAGAGATGCACTGGTTCAGTTATTTGGCGGGTAAATTAATACAAATATTACTGATTGGTTACATATATTTTAAGTTGTACCTTAGAAAGAAGTTAATTTCCCGGAGATTCTCAGGAAATTGCTTCCTCGTCAATTTCCTGGTCATGATGAGAAGTGTTCAGCTTTTGAACATTTGCATACTGACTTCTGTGGCTCTGCCGGTGTTGGAGACGTTGGATATTACCGGTTTATACTGAAGGAAGCGCTCACACCGGCTGCTGTTACATTTCCTTTGACAATTATTATTCACATGATTGGACGTGCAATACTAAATGCATCAGATGGGACATGATGTTTCGTCTCTCTGTTCGTACAAATATGATCATTAGAGGGTTTTTTTTTTCTGTTCCAGTCCGTGTTTACTCACCGGAAAGCGCCGAGCTGAAGTAACTTATTGCTCGTTATCTACATTAAACCAGTTTCATGCTTCTTCATGCGTGGGGACGACGCACGCCATCCACACCACGCCGACCACGAAGAAGCATGAAACCGGTTTCAAGCACGCGACCGTGAGTGAAGAGATTTTATATGACAACAGGTATGCGTTAGCAGCTCTGTAAGTATTCATAAATCAATTCCTAAAGTGTTTATACTGTAATCATTGTAATCTTCACAATAACAAGAGCCAACACCTGACTCTAATGCACCGGCATGCATGTTTCAAATCCCCCCTCGCTGCACACTTGAATCATCTCTCGGCGAGTCGGAGATAATCATACATTCGTTGGATTGCTTGTAGACGTGAATAGACCTTAAAGAATAGAGCTGATGGCGCCAGAGAAGAGCTGTGATAATAACAGCTCCAGCGTCTCTGCAGCAGCTGGCGGCCGGGCGTTGGGTTGCATGTCATGAAGAAAAGCTTCCCTCCTCTTCCCCCTGAAGACACATATACTGTTGAAGGATACAGATAAAAAGTTCCTCATGAATCTGTGCCGTCGAGACATAGAGGGAGGCAGCGGATGAGACACAAAGGAGAAAGAGAAACGCTTCGTCAAAGAGCTGTTTATTTAGCAAATTCAAGGTTCTTCTCTCTCGTTAAGCTTTTGGGAGGATGTGTTACCTGCTGCTTCTTCAACTGCCCTTGGAGATGTTAAATACACAACCGGGAGCATTGTGATTGCTTCTCAACAGCCAACAGCACGGTGACGGCTGAACCAGCGGCTAGCAGCTAGCTTACTGAGCTAACAGCCATGACAGTGGAAACTACCAAAGACTACTTCTTACTCAATCTGATACCCAAGTATGAATCATACATACATACATACATACATACATACATACATACATACATACATACATACATACATACATACATAACTTCATTAATACCTCACAAACATGCACAGCTGTGTTTCTGTAACTCTAAAAGCTACTTCATCTATCAAGGTCAGTGTTGTGTCCTTTCACTCTGATCCCATTAAACTCATCTTTGTGTCGCTATGTGTGTGTGAGGTCAGGTCTGCTGCACATGACCAGCCTTCATGCTTAAGATTCAGCCTTCAGTGTTAATCCTGTTGTGAAGACGCATTCATCTACAATGAAAAGCCTGAAAGACTCTGCATGAAGCTCTTCAGGCCATGTTCCATCTGTTATACGTGTGTGTGCTCTTGTGTGGAGTAACACATTCATTTAGTGACTTATTGTGATCCTTTGGGTTTAGATCCACAGGCGTACCGGCGGCAAAGGGTTACAGACCCTCAGAGTAGAACAATAGTTTTAACTTTTGGTCTTCAACAAAGAAACACTGCACAATGGACGAGCAATACCCTCGCAGTAAAGATGCTCTGCAGTGAGCATTTACTTTTCTTTTGACGTCTTCTTTCTGCCCCATGAGCCTCGATGGAAAGCGAGAGCGCTAACCCCAGCCGCCATTTTGAAGACACGTCAAGGTAGCAAACTTCTCAAGGTTGTTGTCCCTGGCAGGCCATTCAAGATGTAATCTGTGTGCACAGAAGTCCAGTTTCTGGGATGCAAATAGAGCCGAGCTGTTGAATTTAGCAATGTTTAGAGTTTGCAAGTCGCACATTGTGGTTGAATATGACCCGTCTGCTGCTCATGTGCACTTAATGTAAAATTTATATATTTTTTTAAAGGTTTAAAAGCCTTTGTGCACAAATTCCATATTTTTTCATCGGAGATTGTTGCATCGCTAAAAATCAATCCATCCGTGCGTTGTTGTCATTAAAATTACAAAACTGACTCCGAAGCTTTCATCCTTCATTACCTTTCAGAAACAGGCCAGACTTCTTGCAGACGTCATTATCCTAAATGGCTTCTGATAAGAGTTCACTTAGTCTCCCAGCAAAAAACACTTTCAGTCAAAATTACAAAGATGCCTGATTTTTATCTGCGGCAGCAGAACGATGTGTGTGTGTGTGTGTGTGTGTGTGTGTGCACGTCCGTGAGCGAGTGACTGACCGCCTCCACACCTCTGTGCATTGTCGACCTCCAGTTGCTGCTGTGTGTGTTTGTCTAACAGCTAACAGAACTACAACCACACGTTCAGCTGAGTGGATCTGTTTTGGCAGGCGTGAGAGCGGAAAACACGTCTGATACTCTTGCGGCCTCGACGGCGGGTTAGCCGGCTGCAAACACACCTGGTGGAAAGCTATCCTCTATCAGCGTACACCTTTCTATTGGAGGATAAGGCTTTGCCAGGTGATTGCAACACAGTTTGGAATACGGGATGATCACAAAACAAATGGATGAAAAATTAGACCGCTGGGATTGTGCTCTTGGCCAGCTGTTCGCCGCCACTTGAGGGTCACTGAGGTACTTCTGAATAGTTTGGTTATGTTTAAAAAGAAATAGCTATTTAATATCTAAATGTAGCATCCTTCTGTGGACCATAACAGGAAATGTAGAATAATTAATGAACAGAATTTTTGCCATTGGGAAAGAAAAATCCATACAGCACTTATTACATTTCAAATGTCACGGATGATTACTTAATTGTGTACTTTATATTGTGGTAGTTTGACACTGTCCTCCACATTTTCCATTAAGCGATCTGTGAAGTAGAAAAAGACACACACAACACACACAAGTGCCTACTCCACACCGAGTCAAGAACAGGTGCCGCGCTCATTGACGTCGACACACTGCAGACTGGCAGTTTGTGAATAATTCAAAGTGATTATTAATATTTGAAACGGAACAGCGTGGCAGATGAAAGAGTCATTCGACGGACTCATTTCATCTCCCTCTGTGCACGGAGAGAAGCAGCTTGAGATACAAATGAACAGAGATGAAGAAGAAGAGCTTGTGCTCAAGGACGGTGAAGCCAGAGCTTCAACCTTGCGTGGGACCGACTGTTGATAGTCAAAAGGTACAACATCATCTGCAAATAATGATCCACACGAGTTCCATGTCGCATTTATTCATTAAGTAGCGTGAATGATCCATCCAAACACTGAAAGGAAGTCATCCAGCTTGACGAGCGAGGCCTTCCAGGTACTCGAAGGAGAATTGGTGTTGACAATCCACGAGCATGAAGATGCAACAACTGGAGTTTTGAATAACACTGATGGAAACATGACCTACTGCAAGTTTCACATGGAACCTTGAAAAGAAAACTTAAGGTCTGAGTACAGGAATACAAAAAGTGAAGCCGTTGCCACATATATACGATGAATGGCTCGACGAGCACAACAGCTGCGTAGCTTGAGAAACAGACTTCAAGGCACGAGGCACTGAATCTGAGACAATAATTACTGCAGCGTTTCTTCTGCTGCGTTCATTTTGGAAAGCGTTTATTTTGGAAGGCATTTTTTTTTTTTGGGAGCTTTTTTTAAATTAATTAATTAATTAATTAATTAATTAATTAATTAATTAATTTTTTTGGAGAGCGTTTTTTTTTTTTTTTAGACCGGTTTCTTATGGAAAGCGTTTTTTTTTTTAATTGATTTTTTTTTTTTTTAGACCGGTTTCTTATGGAAAGCGTTTTTTTTTTTAATTGATTTTTTTTTTTTTTAGAGCGGTTTCTTATGGAAAGCGTTTTTTTTTTTAATTGATTTTTTTTTTTTTTTAGAGCGGTTTCTTTTAGAAAGCGTTTTTTTTTTGGAGAGCAATTTTTGGAGTTGTTTTTTTTTTTTTTTTGGACAGCTTTTTTTTTTTATCGCGATACATCGAGTATTGCGATATAATGCGATTTAATTTAATTTTTTTCAACCGCAAATTGTCCCCAAAGGAAAACTTAACAAAAAATAACTTGATTTCATAATCCTAGAACCAAAGCGTTTAAATAAAAGATCGATACTTGGCTTCCGGGTATCGATACAATATCACCACACAAAATATCGCGATACTGTACGGTATCGACTTTTTCCCCACCGATATTCTCTTCTGCCTGCTGTGGTCCAATCAAGAGTTTTTTGGGTTACAAGTCAACGACTGATTTGGACTTGAAGTTGTGTACCACTAACGTCCATGCTGAGTCTTGTAACTGATCATTTTCAACCATAATTAGTTTTTTTTCACCCAGCTTCTGATCCTTCTTGTAGACGTCCAATGTTAATCTCCTTCCTGAGATCAAAAATGGAATTACTGTTTGATTAATTGCAATGTTGACCTTATAGCTCTTAATTATTCATGAGGCGCCCACAAATTCAGCAAAATTCATTATCTGCTACAAATGTCTTTACTGAAAGGTTCACAGGCATGTAAATCCATTAACTGCATATATTAATTAAACAATCATAGTTGCATGCAGAGAAAGTTTAAAGCTGGAGATGAAAAAAATGAAATGGGATCAAAGGGGACAGAGAAAAAAGAGCCGAGGTTGTGGCAAAAAAACAGCTGCAAAAAAAAGAGAAATAGAATAAATTGGTTTAACTTTGACATCAAACTAAATATTAATAGTGTGATCTGAGCAGAACGCGAGCTGCTGTGTTATTGCTCAAGAGACAGAAAGGATGAAAACAGCAAGGTGAGGAGGACGCATGATGTTTAAAGTATTTGTATTCATATCATTTAGTTGTCTAAATAAAGAGGCATGTGTTTGTTTCACTGCACGAGAGAGCGATGAGGTTAGAGTCAGTCAGAAACAGAATGAGTGAAGTGAGTGTTTCCCTCTGTGGTTGGTAGTTTGAGTTCTCCGTCTCCAGCGAGGAATGAGATTCTTGAGTTCCTTTGTTATTGTGTGAACAAAGAAATGTCCGTCAAACGCATGAAATGAGCCAAAACAAGGATTTCAATGTGAAGTCACATGCAGCAGCATTTAAAAAAAAGAAACCAATTACGCTGGTATTGCCTTAAATGTGATCATCAATATTAATATTGCATGTATGAGTGATGGCATGTGGCTGTATATTTGTGACAGATTATTAGTAATAACTAATGTTAGGAGTTATGAATATATAAGTGAGCGACCTTGTTCATTCTACATTTTAAAGACATCGCCTTCCTCGATGTGCGTCGGGCTCGCTAACGTTCAGACGTGTCGGGTGTGTGCAGCGTCTCGCCATAAGCTAGCAGAAGAGCTCTCTGCTCCTCGCCCAGCTGTTGATTCAACCAGATGTGCATTTGATGAATTAATTTACCGTGAGAACAAAGCACATTAAAAGAAAAATCACGGCTGTTAGAAAAATTCACTCGACACCTCGGAGTAAAATCATTAAAACGGGAACATTTATTCTTAACAGTGAAAACAGTCACTGATTAAGCGTGAGGAGGTTTTTCCAACATTTCCCCCATTTTTATACTCCGTATGAACATATTTAAAGAGAAACGTTTGAGGACAAATCATCACATCAAAAACTTCTGGCGAAGAGAAAATAACTGCGAGTCAGTCTCTTGCAGGAAAACGAGACAGTTGAAGACCAAAAACTCTTTCTGGTGTCATTTGTGGTGTTTCTTAATGTTTTCCTCGAGTCATATTTGTTTACCGATTGTCGAGTTGTGTTTCTTTTCTCTCAGTTTAAGCCTCATAAGGAACAATTTTAAAAACAACTTAACAGGTTTCTAGCCTGCTTGCTTCTTAGTGGGACTTCCTCTTCCCCATGAAAGCGATCCACAGACAGAAGCGACAACACCAGGAAGTGACAAACAGCTGTTTCTAGTACGTGAACAGCTGTTTTAATGCGCCTCCCCCTGCTGATTTCAAACAATCGTTCAGAAATTCAAAATACATTCATCGCTCTGATAGTTTTTGGATATTGGAACAGTAGATTTATGTTGTTGTTATTTATCCTTTATGAGACTATTGCCGAGATACCGCTCCAATCTTCTGTCAGATGTGTGCTTATGGGGATTTATTCAAGCACACTGAGATTGATTTAAAGCACTATTTTTTATTGACCGTATTATCAGGGTGATATTTAAACCAAAACAGGCTATACATCATGATTTATTGGGTGACATCAAGCAATTATTGATTGTTAAAATCAAGGATTGTCCACCGAACGTAATGTGATGTCACCCAAAAAAGCCTTTATGTTATATTCTGAATTTATATGCACTTTATCTGTTATTAAAATCACTTTTTCCAGCTTTATTCTTCTCTGTTAACGTCATTGCTGGACAGTGAATTTATCCGTTAGGATTCTGATCATAACGGGCCGGTGGGTTTATTTTTCTGTGCTTTTATTTCAGACGTGAGTGGGTTCATTTGCTCAGAAGACGTGTGCTTTGTCTCGTAATGGTGCTTCGCATCGCTGCTTTTAATAACCCTCACAGTCCATGAACATACGAGGCACACTGCTTCTTCACTTCCTTTGGGAAGAATTAACATGAGTGTCTATTCTCAGAAGGCTCTGGTTAAGTCGTCCACGTTCATCTTTTTGGAGAACGACACGAGAAATAACTTCTCCGGCTCGAGCTGCGTCGGTTAAAATACGAGCAAATCAGTATGTTATAATTCTCAATTATTCATCATTTTTTCTGAATACTAGTGCCCAGATACTTGTACTATTTTACACTTTCAATGGTTATTTCGTTCAGAAGTACAGGGACAGAGAGAAGTTTCTCCTAAAATGTGTTTGTTATGTTTAAAGTCAATGAGTTATCTGATCACTGGTTGTAGAAGTGGTTGATCCGACCTCTAAAACAGTAAAAAAAAAAGGCCGATAAGAGCCACAGAATCTGCAAATGTTATCTGCAAACTGTCCTGATGGCTAACATAGTAATTGTATACAATATAAACATATTTTTAACACTTCATTTTCTTACTTCTCCAGTAAAGAAACAAAACTCAACGTTTCTCTCATCAAGAGCGTATCGGTGAAACAAGTCTTTACAGTGTGAACTGCCCGAAGGCAGAAATACTGGTCTTCTGTATCTCTGTATTAATCTACACCTCGTATGTTACAGGATTTAACTTCTCTTTGCTCGGGGGCTCACCTCTTTGACCTTCTCTTTTCTCTCTTTATTTCTTTATTTAACTCTCTCTCTTCTCTGTTGCTGCCTGAAGCCTTTCCACTCATAACTAATGCAATTATACTTTTACTGACTGATAGAGAGAGAGAAAGAGAGGGAGAGAGAAAGAAAGGAAGAATGAGAAAGTGAGATAGTCAAGGGTTGAATATCAGGAGACAGTTATTATTGAAATAAAAAAATAGATATCTTGACCCAGAGAGACAGAAGGCCACAAGACAAGTAAAACCGAGAGAGAGGGGAAAATATGTTATATATATATATATATATATATATATATATATATATATATATATATATATACAGTCATAAAATATTCTCTCTGAAGACTCACTTGCCAGCAATTATTCAGTACGCAGAGAGAAGTAAGGGATGAATGGAAGAAAGACTGAATGTAAACAAGGAGGATAAACAGGCAGAGAGAGAAAAGTAGGATTAGGAGACAAGGTGAGAAAAAGAATGGATGAAGGAGAGAATATGGATGGTGATGTAGGGAGAAAAGGAGTGAAAAGGGAGGAATGGGAGGAAGAAAGGGGGAGAACAGGATGCAAGATGAACAGAGAGACTGAAAGGAGATGATTTCACATGGTGGGAAGGTGGATGGAAAACAAGGAAGAATGATGGAAGATACATGCGTCTGGAAGACAGGATGGAAAGATGCATAGAAAGGAGACAAAGGGAGGAATACAAAAAAATGCTTGATAAAGACATGAAGAGACAATAGACTGAATCTAGAGACTAACGAAATATTGTCTCCTCGAGTAATTTTCTAAACTAAAAAACAATGAACCTTTCGTGATTTATTCATTACATTATGTTTAGCTGATTGGCCCACATGCAATGTTAAATACATATATTAAGATGTATCTGGTTTAATATTATGGAAAATGCTTTTAATTCGCAGCCCTTCAGCTACTGATTTTCTTTTGTCCTTTTTTCTTTGCTGCTCATTTTACAACTTTGACTACCAGAGTTTAATTTGCAGCTGTTGTGTAGTCTTGTCCCTTAGTTGTGTTCATTGTACGTTTTCAGCAAATGAGAAAAGCCTGTATAAAAAAATAATAATTTAACACTTATATGTGAACAGATGCTTGCATAAGTACTATTTAAAAATAAATTAATAAATTAATAAAATCAAGCTCAAATTGAGTTAAAAGATTTTTGACCAACGAATGTCGATAAACATGTTTTCTGTCAAACGGCTGCTCGTGGTGGAGCATTATGCTAGCTAGCTAGCTAGCATAATGCTCCACCACGAGCAGCCACTAGCTAGCTAGCTAGGACACTAGCCACTAGCTAGCTAGCTAGGACACTTGAGCACTTCGAGCGCCACACTGACAAAACCAGCAGCGTTCAGAGCACTGAAAGTACCCGGATGGCGCACCGCAAACGGTCAACAAATACAGCGTAAAACGATGGACACTACTCCGCCTAAACGGGCGCCATCTTGGCTACGTAGCGTAATAGGAGGAGCCCAATGAAATGTACACATCACGTTGCGTTCAGCCAGAAGGCGGAGGCTCCTGCCGCGATTGTGGAGGTGTTGTAGTTTCTACACGGGGTGGAGAAAGAGGTAAGCAAGGGACAAAAAGAGGGCAGGAAGTGCGTTCATTTTGTCAGTTTTAGTTTCGCGGGTATCGCGAGCAGATTCGCGTAACGTTACGTCACTCCCGGCTTAATTTCGCGGGTGCCGCGAGCAGATTTGCTTTCCGTCACTTCCGCCAAGCGGCTAACGTGAGTTAAGTGTTTCATTTGATGCAGCGCTTATCTGACATTACATGTACAAGAAGGTGGATAATTGAGATTTAGTGACACTCTTTTTTAATACTTTTCATTGGTGTAATGCTTTTACAAACCACTGTCCAGAAGTACAGGATGAGCAAAAACATTCATCTGTACGACAATATTAACAACCTGAAGATGCAACAGCGGCCATATTTGTTTTTAGGCTTACAGTATCATACAAGTATTGAGGCTGCCTTAAATTCAGCATCCTGGAAACTTGAGATGCAACAAAGACCGAAGCAGGAAGAACGGAAGGAATCAGAGCCGAGGAGTTGTAGATGGATTACAAGTGAAGAGGAGGAAAGATACAGAGGCCTGAAAGTTAGAGGAAGGTAATGAGAAGGATGAAAGGAAAGAAGACTGAAAGGCACAGATGTTGAGATGCAAGGGAATACATGAGTGAAAGATCTAAATAAAGAGTGGGGTGTTGTGTACAATGTTATCTAAAATTGGAAATGTTAGGGGGGTTATGAGGAGGAAAGAAACGACGCAGAGGAGGCGGAGAGAGGATGAAAGAAGTAGATGTTGTGAGGAGAAAAGGGAAAGTGCAAAAGAGCTTCAGGCCAAACTGAAAGAAGGGAGGAGGAACGCATTGACTGCAATGCGCTTTTGTAGAAGTTTTATCCAGAGCAGCAGAAGCAAAAATCAGCAGATTTTCAGCAACAGACAAATTCATAAAATGAGTGACTTATGTATGAACTGTTTTGTGTGCAGTGGACTGTAAATCAATTGTCATTTTAATGTATACGTTTATTTAAGATTCACGTACAATGTTATGAGGATGTTCAGGCTTCAGAGACTGAATCCTGACATTACCTGGGTCCAATTCTTAACAGAAAGAAACCACTTGTATGTATCTGTTAAAAAAAGTTATGGAGCGAGACAAGCCTGCGAGATGAAATTGAAAATCAGACATACAGGAACCATCAGACCTGGAGAAAACTCCCAAAAGATATGACAACCCTCAGTAACAAGACCACAGAAACACCTCCTCACTTTGAGGGGGAAAGACTTATTAAATACAAAAGCCACAAAGAGCTCAAGAGAGGGCGACCAAAGCTCAACCAGCATTGTCAAAATTAGTCCAATATGTCAAGCTAACACACTCGACGTCTGTTTTAATGCTACGTTATTCATTCAAGTCTCAAAAGTGTCAATGTTAGCAGCAAAGACATCTGATGGTACTCAGTCTGTCTGTTAAGCAGGTGGACTTTCATGTGATAGGTGTGTGTGTGTGTGTGTGTGTGTGTGTGTGTGTGTGTGTGTGTGTGTGTGTGTGTGTGTGTGTGTGTGTGTGTGTGTGTGTGTGTGTGTGTGTGTGACCTGCAGTGAAATGAGCTTCATCATTTGACTGAGCTCCTGTGTTGCTGTGCTTCTTCTCTCCTCAGATACACAAAGATGAAAACGGCCACTAACATCTACATCTTCAACCTGGCTCTAGCGGACTCTTTGTACCTGGCGACTTTACCTTTCCAGGTATGACTTACTAACTGTCACACCTATAACACGAGGAGATCTAACGATCACCCCTGACTATGTACACGGTTTCCTGAACTATCATTTTTGCCTCAATGTCTGTAAATTTCCAACCTAGGATACATTTTTTCACATTTTCGTGTCTAAATAGCGATGTCGTATTTGTTATTATGCGTCTTGCTCAAATCTCCAGCTCCAAGTCATGACATAGAATATATTTTAATTAATACGAAGCTATACTTTCTGTGCTCTGAGACAGAAAACTGTTCTTTCCAACTCAAGTGAGGTTAGCTTAGCGTGTGACACTCTAAAATCTTCTGTGTTTGCATCATCGTCATCTGAGGGATTTGTTGCTTTTTGTATTGTCATGCAGTGTCATAGCTCAGTTTAATGTCTGGTAATATATCACCTCAGAGCATCGACATGTTCATAAGACCCTTATATTTATTTATTCATAGTCACGACACTTATTTTATTATTTTCATCTTCAGTCAACATGGCAAAATGTGGTCATGGAGATACCTCCTGTATGAGGAAATACTACTATTAAATATAAATACAATATATAAAAAAGTCACAAGGCAGAGGAGTTGTTCTATCTTCTAGCTGTATTCATACATTCATTCTTTGATATCCGGGTATTTCCAGGGCGCCGACGTGTTCCTGGACTTCTGGCCATTCGGGAACGCTCTGTGCAAGGCGGTGATATCCATCGACTACTACAACATGTTCACCAGCACCTTCACCCTGACGGTGATGAGTATGGACCGCTACGTGGCGGTCTGCCACCCGGTCAAAGCGCTGGACATGAGGACGCCGCACAAGGCCAAGGTAACAGCCTTTTCATGTCAACGTGTGATCTTTACCTTCATGACCGCTGACGTGCAGGCAGAGTTCAGTCTGTGCAGCTCAGCGATCCTTTAACCCGACTGTGTGCTGGTGTCATCATGGGAAACTGGAAGAAGATAAACTGATACAGGGCCTTTTTCATTTTGTTTTATGTTGCATGTGTTTTAACACATTCAAACTTCACCAGTAAGAATATTTTCAGCATTGTCTGGTGCAATTACTGCATATCAAACAATTAATTGTGTTAATGAAGACTGCAAATCTGGAGTTGCTCTGTGTTACATGACCCACAAGTCTGTGGTCTATTTATACATCTATCTATTGCCGTGTGTGGATTTCTCTGTATGTGATAATGGCGTGAAGAAAGAAAGAGTGTAAGCGATATGAGCGGCTTCAAACGCAATAATTGTTCCTTTTCAAGTGCTGGTGAAGACGTGAAAACACTCAAACTCAACAGCAGATTGCAGATTTAATCATTTCAGATATATAAATATAAAATAATGGATAACTCAATTGTGTTTACATAACAAAGTCTCTTTAGTGTGTTGTGATAAAAGTATTTTTGGGCCTAATAGCATAATGTGACTTCTATTAGGGCTGGAAAATAAAACACATCTGGAAGTGTTGAGTTAAATCTGCACAGTCGGAGGGAAATTGGGGGAAATGTAAAGCCATGTTGTTCTTATTCAACAGGAGTCTGACAATGTCATAATTGTGTGTAATAAAACTAAAAAATAGTCCCGGTATTGCGTATTAAATATTAGTGTAACAGAGGAATTGTTGAAGTTGTGACTGAGCGTTTCCTGCTGTGATGGCTCACTGATGACATTCAAACACTGATTTTAATTACTCAGTAAAGAACAAAATAAACACAAAGATACTACTTTTGAAATGTTTAAGCTCAAGTAAAAAAAAAAAAAGAAAAAAGGTTTTTTTTATTAAAATGTTATCTTTGTCCCCAAGGTGGTGAATATCTGTGTGTGGGTGTTGGCTTCAGCCTTTGGCGTGCCGGCCATGGTGCTGGGAAACGTTGAGGAGGATCAAGATTATAACAGTAAGTAATGCACAGTGTACACACACACACACACACACACATGTGCATTGGAACAAACATCCGTACATCACCTGACAAGCTGTACCTTGCGTGCATTTGTTCTGCGATTGTTCATTTGAATGTTTAAGTGCAAACTCATGCACAGCTGCCGAACAGTGAAACACAGTTTCTGCATGTATATTTATATCAAAGCTGCATTTCCAGAGATTGTTTCAGAAGGTGTGAGTGAACCCATTTCCACGGCTTGTCGTCCCAGTTTTTATAGTTTTTAATCGCACACTATCTGATTAATGGGCTCAACACACATTGTTGCTCGATGCGTCTTTTCTTCTCTTCATTTCATATCAAACGCGTACAGAGATATCAAACCGCGTCCCTGCGATGTGACAAAATGATTCTCCACACGGCGCTTCCTGTTATGAACTGCAACACAGCGGGTGCGCGTTCATGTCGACAGGAACCGGAGAGGTTTCCAGCGCCTGATGTCTCTGGTTGAAAACATTGAGCAGAGGTGACGTTGACGGACCGAAGAGAAAACAACATGAGTCACGTCTGTGTTCTGATTAATAAACGCTTGATGACTTTGAGCGGCTCCACTTGGAGATAACGTTTAGTGGAAGTAAAACAACACGTGCACCTTGGTAACATCGTCTTTTACATGGTATACACACGCAGGACTGAGATGAAGTGAAAGACAGAAATACAACTGGATTCAGAAATCAGCAGAAACCTAAAATTATCCTCATTTCCACATTCATTATCATACTAATGAAGAATTACCATAATACAATGAAGTGGGAATTTAGCCTGAAACAGGCAGTGTATACACCTCCCTACAGATTAGCGTCAGAGCATGCAACCTCATAAAATGGATAAGGAGCAACACTATTTGAGTATTTACTTATCTTATAGATGATTTACTCTCACCGGTCTCTGGGTTTTAATGTTTGCATTATGCACGTCTTTGTTTCCACCTTTTAAAAGCAGAAAGAAGGATGTTGTGAACCTGCAGCTCCTGCAAAATGAAAGACGTGTTGCTGCTCTGTGTTGTGTATACTGATGATTGAACGTATTGTATTAAATCCACCACTTCTTCTGCCACCGTCACACCAAGCCCTCATGGCAGCGCCACATCGTCTCACGCTGGACGAGCTTCTGCTCGTTTATCTGTTTCAAGAGGAGCTGCTCGTGTTTCAGGAAATCAACCGTGCGCTCAGTTTAACTGTGAAAAGCCCGAATGAAGTCTGCTTTTCATTGGTTCATCCTTCTTCTTCTGATTGTTGAAGGGTGAAAAACACGGCCTCAAAGGTGGCGAGAGAACATGGAAATGTGGAAAATGTGTCACGCATTTACATTTGATTTACATTTATTTAACCTTTATTTCAGCAGAATAATCACAGTGAGATACAATCTCCTTAAGAAGATTAACACACAAAACACTCACAGAAAAAAAAAAATATTAGCTAAAAAAAATAGCATTAATCAACTAATATTCATTAAAGAAACTATTTTTTAAACTTGTGAGTGAACTGAGGACATTATTCTGCTTCCATACGTTTGAACACTGTCCTCTGCGCACATTGAGGCTCCTTCTATTAATGTCTTGCCAAGTCTGAATTAAAGCATAATATTGTATTGTTGGAATTTGATTCATATTTCATACATTTATGCCTTTGAACTAACAAAAAGCTACAAGTTTTTCGTTCAACTTTCTGCAGCATTCTTAGCAAAATACTACAGTTAAAATGAGTTTGTGTTGAAAGTTTGACTTCTCACCACCAGCACAGAAGAAAATGTTGGCATTGCATATTTCTGCAAACCATAGATGTGTTGAATGAAGATGTTTTTGCATTCGGTCAGAGCCAGTTATGTATTATAACGAACGAGTAAAGTGTATTAAAAGTTATGTGGTGCTGCTGTCCCGCGTGAAGCCAAAAGAAAACTTGACTTTACGCTTTCACCGTAACAGAAGAATGTTTGTAAAGATGGTTGTTACTTATTTAAATTAGGTACATTGTTATGGTTGTTGCATTATGGAAGCCCATTTCCGCCACAAAAAAAAAAAAAAATTAGGACCCCAAAAAAAAAGAAAAAGAAATGTATTGACTTTTTTTTTCTTGTTGCTTTTTTTTAAGTCACCAAAAAAAAAAAGGCAATTTTTTTTGGGGTCCGATTTTTTTTTTTGGTCTGAATTTTTTTTTTTTTTACTAAAAAAAAAAAAGTTTCCCGTTTCATTCAATGAATTAAAAAAAAAATTGTACATTTTTTTTTTTTGGTCCAAATTTTTTTTTTTGTTGTGGAAATGGGCTTCCATATTGCATTGCTATTTGAACACAAAACAAGTAGTTTTGTTGCCTTAATTGTTTCACAACCATGTGGCATTGTGTGTTTCTGCATAAGAGGCTCGTGATATGAATATTGAACGTCTCCTAACACCTGATGCATAGCAGGAGGTTCATTCTCAGTTTGAGAGTTTGGCATCTTTAATGTCTCCTTATAGCTGCTCATCTCTTCTGCTCAGCTTTCTTCTATTCACACGATCTGCTGTGTGTGTGTGTGTGTGTGTGTGTGCGTGTGTGTGTGTGTGTGTGTGTGTGTGTGTGTGTGTGTGTGTGTTTCAAAGCAGGGCATTTGCCTTGTAGGGTTGTGTGAGAGTGACGATGTGTGTGTGATCTGATGGCGCTGGCAGCTCTGGATATCATGACGCTCTGCTGGAGTTTGCAGCTCACAGATGGCAGCAGCTCTTCTCCTAAAAAGGCCAAACAATTCCACTTATTCTCCTCAGTTTATTTGGTAACAGGTGCACAGAGAAAGCCGTATGACCTCACAGGCGCAATATATATCGGGTTTATAAATATATCGGGTTTATAAATATATTGGGTTTATAAAAAGCCAAAGCAGAAAGTGAACACATGTTGTCAGTTGTTAAACAGGGTTGTTAATTGATAGCCGGGAACTCGACATCTCTTCAGCAGCTGCTGAGATTTGTGGCTTTTAAAACTACTTTTCTGCTTCTATTCTGTTCTGGAGCAAAGGAAACTCAGCCTGTTTAGCTTGATCACTCATGTGTGTTATGACAGAGGGACGTAACTGTTTATAACGTGTTTACTTAAAGTTAGAATGGAGAGGATTAATGTAACGTTGTAATTTAGATTACTGTCGTTGTACTTCTGAGGATATCATAAAGCATTATGTTTTATTAATACAAACATGTTTTATGTCTTGCTTTCAATGGCTAAAAGATGGCGATGGTCCAGAGCGAGGTCCTAATATGTATGACTTTTAATTTGAAGGGTAAATACATCCATGTTGAAGTTTAAACAGCAGCTTTTTATGAATGACTGGGCCAAATTGTAGAGCAGGTCCAGCTGCTAACATCATGTCAACACGTAGTTCACCTAGTACAGTTTAAAGTATTAAGAAGTAGTCATTGAAAACTATTTTATAACAACCAGGAACAAAATAAATATATCTGGCAGGTGATTGGATGAACCGTCTGTCAATCTCTTACCGAAGCCAATCGGGAGAAGAGCAATAAAAAAGCCTCCACGAGGTTCTTTGCTCGTTATCACTAAACCTAAAGAAGTGATCTTCCACACGCCCACACATGCCACGTCTATAATCGGGGCTATTTTGCCGTTAAATCGAGTAATATGCTGCAGCTGGCAGGGGACCGGGAGGCCGAGCGGTTAGATATTGATCCAGCGTAAGCCTGCAGCTACACCCTAATCCTGTAATCATTTTTATTAGTCTGCTCGACAGCCGAGCGACGTCGCCGCTCTCCTGTTGACTTCATGCATCTCCTGTTGTGGCTCATTCGTCTCATCTACTCGTTGTATTCCCTTCTCCTCATTTCAATTCACATCTTAATGTCATCAAATTCATGTCATTCTGACCTCTGTGATCTTATGTCTGCCATTATCTTATTTTTATGAAATGCATCTATTTCAGTCTCGTCTGCTTCGGTCCAATTTCATTAATATTAAAGTCATCACCGGCTTTTCTTTCTCATTTCATTCTCATCCTCTAAATGATATTCTCACATCAGTCTCTTGTGTCACGACTTTTACTTTATTCTCATCCTCTTTGTAATTCCTGTCGTTACATTCACGTCTCCTCCTCCTCTCCCTTGTTTTGTCCTCATCTCTTCACCTCTCCTCTCTTGCATCTTGCCGCCATTCTTCTCATCTCTGCATCACGGCGATCATCTCCTCTACGTTTTCCTCCTGCCTTCATTCTCCTTTGCTTCCTTTGTAGACCACAGGTTGTTGGTCTTGCCCTGTCGCTGTTTGTTTGTCGTCTATATTGCTTTGTGACTTCTACCTGTACAAGCGATGTGGGCGATGCGTTCAGGGACCAATAAAACATCCCTCCTCCACTTCTAATCCTCTCCTAATCTGGCTCGTCTCCTCTCAACAAAGCGAGCGGCTTCATAACCTGACAGCTGAGGGAAAAGTCACCGCGTGATTCCCTCAGTAATTGAGGTCAAAAGCCTTGCCCAAGGACACGGTGGCAGGAAGGAGGCTATAATCAGCAGCCGCCCTGCTGTCACTAAAAGATGCTCTTTGTAATCCATCCAAAGGATTTGTAGGGAATATGTCAAAGTGTGTTTCCTGCTAGCACAGACATGTGCTGCAGTTTTGAGGCGCACATAAAATAAACCGTTTAAGTAGCGTTGGTGTGATTGTGTGTCTCTATTTGTGCGATAAACTGTCGACCTGTCCGCACTGAACTCAGCCTTCGCCCAATGACATCATTCAATCAGAAGTCTGGAAACTAAAATACAAAACTCCAGATTTTGTCTCTTTCCTTCATGAATAAGAGTGAAAGTAACCAGAGTTCAGTTCTGTTTCATGGTTCTGTGTCTCCTGGTTCTGTGTCTCTTGGTTCTGTGTCTCCTGGTTCTGTGTCTCTTGGTTCTGTGTCTCCTGGTTCTGTGTCTCCTGGTTCTGTGTCTCGTGGTTCTCTGTCTCCTGGTTCTCTGTCTCCTGGTTCTGTGTCTCCTGGTTCTGTGTCTCCTGGTTCTGTGTCTCCAGGTTCTGTGTCTCGTGGTTCTGTCTCATGGTTCTGTGTCTCCTGGTTCTGTGTCTCCTGGTTCTCTGTCTCCTGGTTCTCTGTCTCCTGGTTCTGTGTCTCGTGGTTCTGTGTCTCGTGGTTCTGTGTCTCCTGGTTCTCTGTCTCCTGGTTCTGTGTCTCCTGGTTCTGTGTCTCCTGGTTCTGTGTCTCCAGGTTCTGTGTCTCGTGGTTCTGTCTCATGGTTCTGTGTCTCCTGGTTCTGTGTCTCCTGGTTCTCTGTCTCCTGGTTCTCTGTCTCCTGGTTCTGTGTCTCCTGGTTCTGTGTCTCCAGGTTCTGTGTCTCGTGGTTCTGTGTCTCCTGGTTCTGTGTCTCGTGGTTCTGTGTCTCCTGGTTCTGTGTCTCGTGGTTCTCTGTCTCGTGGTTCTGTGTCTCGTGGTTCTGTGTCTCGTGGTTCTGTGTCTCGTGGTTCTGTGTCTCCTGGTTCTGTGTCTCCTGGTTCTGTGTCTCCTGGTTCTGTGTCTCGTGGTTCTGTGTCTCCTGGTTCTGTGTCTCGTGGTTCTGTGTCTCCTGGTTCTGTGTCTCCTGGTTCTGTGTCTCCTGGTTCTGTGTCTCCTGGTTCTGTGTCTCGTGGTTCTGTGTCTCGTGGTTCTGTGTCTCCTGGTTCTGTGTCTCCTGGTTCTGTGTCTCGTGGTTCTGTGTCTCCTGGTTCTGTGTCTCCTGGTTCTGTGTCTCCTGGTTCTGTGTCTCATGGTTCTGTGTCTCCTGGTTCTGTGTCTCCTGGTTCTGTGTCTCCTGGTTCTGTGTCTCGTGGTTCTGTGTCTCCTGGTTCTGTGTCTCGTGGTTCTGTGTCTCGTGGTTCTGTGTCTCGTGGTTCTGTGTCTCCTGGTTCTGTGTCTCCTGGTTCTGTGTCTCGTGGTTCTGTGTCTCCTGGTTCTGTGTCTCCTGGTTCTGTGTCTCGTGGTTCTGTGTCTCCTGGTTCTGTGTCTCCTGGTTCTGTGTCTCCTGGTTCTGTGTCTCCTGGTTCTGTGTGAAGGGAGATGAGACGCTGAAGATAAATTGTCCAAATAGAAAATCCAGCAATAAAGTGTGATGGAAGAGAACTGTAACGAAAGAGTAATTGAGAAATACCATTTGGTGTGTGTGTGTGTGTGTGTGTGTGTGTGTGTGTGTGTGTGTGTGTGTGTGTGTGTGTGTGCGTAATAGAGTTATATGCCCCCTCCACTGCTGACATAACCTGATAAAACTTTCATGACTAGCGCTGTATCGCCCAAGGATACACACACACACACACATACGCACACATGCCTACACAGACACACACACACACACACATGCCTACACTTTCATTCAACATGGATACACACATGGGGGAAAAACCGACACGCCAACTTTTAGAATTGGCTGAAACAAACTGACTCACACACACACACACATACCTACACAAACACACACACACACACACGGTGTGATGACCTGTACACACAGGACACAACATAACAGACTGCTGCCACGCTCATTAACGGGTCCACATCAACACCAACACAGCTTTTATTCTCAAATTGTCTCGTTAACTTCACCACAAGTTGTTGCTCAGGATTATTATTGATTGTCAAAGTTATCAATGAACTAGAAATCAAAGGAAAAATAGCCGCATGAACCTCTACATGTTAAATCATAGAAAATATAAGTTTCTATCTGGATCAGTGTCAAAGACCAGTAACACTCAACACTCTTCTTCTTCTTCTTCTTCTTCTTCTTCTTCTTCTTCTTCTTCATGTTTCTACCTGTGAACTGAGCTCAGAGCTAGCTCTCTGCTAGCTGATGCTGCGGGCTGAAGTCCAGGTGACATGACCGATGCGCCTCCATGAAACCTGGGTTAACTATAAATATGTGGCTGTGTGAATCATCCCTGAAAGGATGCAGAGATCCCTCTGGAGCGGTGAGGTCTGCAGGCAGCAGGTCAACAAGGAGCCGTTTGTCAGCCGGGAGCTGAAGACGCTGACATGCTGGAAGCCTCAGAGATGCACTTCATGTGTGGATGAGTTCACATGTAATCGACTGGCCTCTGGCTGTATTGTGTACACGCCTGAGACGTATGAACACAGCGTAAACACACATTTGTCCCATTTTTCTCAGTGCTTGGCCGTTTCTTTTTGATTTGGCCCTGAACAACTTTCATTGCGTCTCTTGTCTGAAAAGCAGCTTCAGTTATTGTCGCTCTGAGCATAACTCATGGAGACATGATGCGTTCTTCTCTTTTAGGGTCCTCTTCAGACTCATATGTCTGAATGCTGCTGAGAATTAGTCATTTATAGTCTTTTATAGTCTTAATCCGTCCTCAAATCGTCTAACTCATCCTCTTTTAGACTCACATGTCTGAATGCTGCTAAGGAGTTAGTCATTTATTTATAGTTTAGTCCTTCAAAGTCTTAATAGTTCCTAATTTATGTTGTCAATATGTTCTTTTTTTAAATGTTTAAACAGTTTTTTGCACTTTATTATTATTACTATTGCACAATTCACTATATGTTGGACGTACTTTCGATCTTCTGCAAGTTTGCACATTGCACAAAATTGATAATAAAAAAAGACTTTGACTTTAAAAGCAGGAGAGGAGGAGGAGGACATGAGAACAACACACTCCAAATACCTGACACAGTCGCCCAGGAAATACTTCAGACACATTTCCACAGTCTGAATTGATGCCGAGGCGATATTTGTTTGTATAAAACATTTTGTCAATGTCGGGCATCTGATTCAGACATTCATGGTCCCCAGAGTATGAACACTAATGACTTTGAGTCAACCCGTAAATGAGGCGCGTTTAAAAGCGTTTTAGACGTCTTCGTGTTCTCGTGGAACAATTCCATACATATTTACATTTTTCATTCTATAATAAACCTCATGTTTTAATGCTTCACGTGTATTTTAATTGTGTTTAACTGCACAAATCTATTTGTATCACAAACGTCTCGGCTCCCTCTCGCTTCCAATAGGGATTACCAGTCATGATGATAATCCCCTGACTCTTAATACAATTCAGCAATTAAGATAACAATTTTGAGAAATATCTCAAGAAGAAAGCAGAATTAAGAAGTTTTATATGCTTGTTATTTTTGGTTAAGCTGTTGTAAAGACTTAGCTTTTAGTGTTTATACAGTAGATTAGCAGTAGGATTGTATAATCATGGCCATATTGTATTTTCTTCATCATTTCTCATCCTGAAAGTTTGTTTCTTTGTGGAAACTGGGCTATGAAGACATTTTCTTGTGATAAAATATAGAAAATTGCATGAGAATATGAGAAGGAAGAGTTACTGAGCAGCTTCACTGAGGCAGCAGGATCCAAAAGCTGTTGTCCTCAGATAAAACATGGAAGATAAAGGAGATGTAGAGGAAAGGAAGACATGAGGGAGAGAGTGAGAAAAAAGATCAGATAATGTTTCTAAACTGTGATTAAAAATGAAAGAGGGAAAAGTGGATTTTGCAAAAAAAGAGAGATAAGAAAAAGCGAGAGATCAGAAAATTGGATAAAGATGTTTTCTACAGAGAATAAAGGTAAGGAAAGAAAGAAAAATGATAAAGAAAAGAAGAGAAAGCAAGAAAAAAAGTCCAAAAGATGAAGGGAAAATATTTAAGAAAGAGAATACATGGAACAAATTTCATATAAAATTGTATTGTTATTAAATGAAAACGCAGGTGAGTCACATGAGGTGTAAGTCGCTGCAGTCATGTGACTACTAACCATTAACCATCAGCGCTACAGAGAAGCTTTAATGGGACAGCAATAAATCCATGAGATTTATTTTCACTGTAGCAGCTCCCGAGAGAGATGAGGGCTGAGATATTGGATGTCTCCTGTCAAACTACTGCAAAGTGCATGTATGTGGTGTGGATTTATCAACATATGTTCATGAATAGCATGTTTCTGTGTGGTTTGAAGTGTGGTAACACACTTACCACTGAATCTGTAGTTATGAAGGTCTTCATGTTATTGTGTGTATCAGTGTACTGACAAGCTGTCAGCCTGTCTCTCCAGCAGAATGAGAATGAAATTATAGAGAATAAATCAAAAAATATCCGCAAAGGTTCGCTGTCAAAAAGGCCGCCCGAGTCTGAAGGATGGAGGCAGAGAGGAAGCAGCTTCCTGAAGATGAAGACAGGTGAGAGGAGGAAATTAAATGAAGGTAGAAATAAGAAGATGCTCTGGTCACGATAGCAGACCCAAGTTCAATACTCTCCAGGAAAAGAAAACAGATAAAGGGATTGAAAATGCAGCAATACGGCAACTTTTCTTATTATATTCTATTCATAACATGTCGACGTGCCCTCTGACCTCCAGGAGGAAGAATTATTGACCCACAGGGATCAATACCTTTTATTACATTTGTCGGCGCTGCTTTCTTTTACGTTTTAAGATGAGATAACCATTTACAGCATTTTTTTTTTTTTTTTTGAAAACACATAAACTCTCCCGCCAAGCAAGTTATTACTATTCCTGTCCTTTCACACCGACTTTTACTGTGCTGTTGATCAATGGCTGGAGCGTGGCGGTAATGGAGCGCAGGGTAGGAACACCCACACACTGTAAATCATGCACACTCATGGCCCCGTGAGGCGCCGTGGATAAAAGCATCCACCAATTGGAATAATATATCAGCTTTTTATTTCCACAGTTCCTATTTGTTTAATCGAGCGGCATCAAGTATTCATGCAGTCTGTCCTGCAGTGTGAGTGTGTCGGTGTTAACGGTGCTAACACGGTTTGGTGGAGACGAAAAATACCAAAATACCACTTAACGTATTGATTCATTGGTTTATGAAATACGCTAAATTCAGAGCATTAATAAAGCAGCAAATGCATATTTAATCATTGCATCTTGAGCAGAGAATGAAGTCCATTTCCCTCGGTGTGTTGTAAATGGACCTTCACTTGTTTAGCGCTTTTCTAGTCTTCTGACCACTCAAAGCGCCTTAACTACATGACATCATTCACCCGTTCACACCATAAAGGAGCCACATCGGTGTCATCAACCATTAACACTCCGTAGGCGCAGCTACGGGAGCATTTAGGGTTAAGTGTCTTGCTCAAGGACACATGGACATGGGCCAGTGAGCTAAATGAAATACATCTGACAGACTTTCCAGTCGTGAGCATAAGTGTATTTTTCAGGTTCATGTGTCCCTGAGAGCTAATGAGCTAATCGGTAAACACTACCTCCCTTCGGATCTGCAGCAAATCTCTTGTTATTAGTTGGAGGTGAAAAGGGCTTACTGCTAATGTTTTAGCTTTCGCTCGCTGCAGAGTCAACTTTTCTATTCTCTGTTTGTGTGATCCGTT
Organism: Clinocottus analis; assembly: GCF_023055335.1. Classification (NCBI taxonomy): domain Eukaryota; kingdom Metazoa; phylum Chordata; class Actinopteri; order Perciformes; family Cottidae; genus Clinocottus; species Clinocottus analis. Next base: position 1,069,285 of record NW_027176142.1, read on the forward strand.
GCTTCCTGCATCCAGTGTCCAAACACAACAGCTGAGTTTAATCCGAGTAAACAAGGTAAATGTATTCAGTCTTATCAGGACGACTGGGTCGCTGTTCTCTGTTGTGATTTAGGCTGAAAGCACAGATGGATTTTTCTACAAATGATGTAAAATGTATTCTCCCATCATCATGAACTGAATTGATGATGATGATGGTGATTAAACTGACTCCTATCTCAGTTAATTCCTCCTGCCACACATTTGCTTCCATGTACCTGTATAATCATAACCTACGAAAGATGCAAATGTGTTTTTGTTCTTTCCTCGATTATGGGTGCCTGTCTTCTATTATTAGTACCACTGCCTAATCTACATTAGCAATTTGTATTTAAATAAACAATTATTATTCAGACGTCATCCACATTGTTCCTTGCAGTAAACAAAGCAGGCTTTAATCCTGGTTTAATTGCATAGTGTGTGAATAATTGATTAATTTTGGAAATACACGTCAATCATATTAGTAAACAGATATTAATCGTGTCTGTCTGCATTTAGGACTTTGTCTAGTTTAGCACAAAGACAAGAAGGGAACACATTTGTTACAGCTGTTTAATAACTAGCAACTCACCAGACGATCCAGGAAGTCACCACAGCTTTATTGAATAGTAGGGGTCAGGGGAAAAATCAATACAGCACAGTATCGCGATATTTTGCGTGGCGATATTGTATCGATACACTGAAGCCAAGTATCAATATTTTATTTAATACATTTTTAATCAGTTTTGGTCCTAAAATACTAAAATGTATTTATTTTTTGTTGACAAAGTTTTCCTTTGAGAACAATTTGCAGTTAAAAGAAAATTGATAAATCGCATTATATCGCGATACTCAATGTATCGCGATAATATCGTATCGGGACGATATTGTATCGTGGGACTTGTGGTGATTCCCACCAAGAAATGGCTACATCAGAAAGGATTATATGATTGATAGTATTTGTTTAACTTTCAGTAGATCAATATAATCGGTGTTTCCCTTCTTCCACTCTTCATGCCGTCTTAAGAGTAAAGACATCCTGGACTTACTCTGTCTTTAATCTCTTTTCTTCTCTTCCTTTTCTCCAATCCACCTAGCCGTTGAGTGCATGATGGTTTTACCTGGACAAAAGAGTCGCTGGGATTCTGTCTTCGGCACCTGTATCTTCCTCTTCTCCTTTCTCATCCCCGTCGCCATCATCAGCATCTGCTACAGCCTGATGGTCAAGCGCCTGCGCAACGTTCGCATCTTATCCGGCTCCAAGGAAAAAGACCGCAACCTGCGGCGCATCACCAGGATGGTCCTGGTGGTGGTGGCGGCGTTTGTCGTCTGTTGGACGCCCATCCAGATAATGGTCCTGGCTCAGTTTCTGGGCTTCATCATGACCAGTTTCTTCACGCTGGTCCTGATGCACTTCTGCATCGCGCTGGGCTACGTCAACAGCAGCTTGAATCCGGTGCTCTACGCCTTCCTGGACGAGAACTTCAAGCGCTGCTTCCGGGAGTTCTGCAAACCCTCGCCGTTCCGCCTCGACACCCAGCAGTCGGGCAGGATGAGGAGCATCGCGAGGGAGGTGGCGGCCGCTTACAGCTACAAGGCCGACGGCAGGGGGTCGGGTGGAGGGACGCCTAATCCGGCATGACTAGGCGTGGAGCTCCCCTTGGTGGGGGTAGACCCCAAACAGAGGGAGGAGAACCAGGGGACGGGGACCTCCAATACAGAATTGACTCAGATTACGGCGCTCTAGCGGCACGAGCCCCCCCGCCCCCCAACGAGAAGACTGGCTTGGGGTGGGGGGGAGGGAGATGAGGAGGAGGGGGTTGAGAAAAAAAGAATTTAGGAAAACGGAGAAGGATGACAAACGAAAGGGTACGTAAAGTGTGCGGGTGGAGGGAAATGGAATGTGTTGAAAGCTTGAATGGGATGTGGTGTGGACAGCGAGGGAGAAGATGGCGCCAGATGTGGGAGCAGCGGAAACCATTCTGGATCCTGGATCAAGGAATGACTTTGTTCCTAACTCAGATATTTCGGAATGCAAAACTTTCATCCGACCATCTTGGTGGGCGTAAACACAAAAGAGGTAACGGCATTATTTGACACTTGAGCTCCCAAAACAAAAGCCTCAGTAACAGAAACGGCATGCATCAACTGAACCTGCTATCAGTTGCTGCATCTCCAGAAAGACGCCTAGCTCGGTATACTTGAGCATGAGAAGGCGGGGGTTGGGGAGAGACATTTGTACAGACCATATAATAGATTTAATAGAGTGGGCACATATACCAAAATCAAAAAATACCATGCACTACTTGGTGCTTGTAGAAATAATACAAACAATATCGGTAGCATGGATGGTGGCTTTCTGGCAGGACGGACCACAGACTGAAGACCTGCCAATAAATAGTTAAGCTTTCTGGAAGTGTGAAATGGAGAATACACACTTTCATTACCTTTTATTGTATCTTTATCAGTTGATGTTTACGAATTAACAACTTCCTGTGCCACACTCATCCCGGTATGGGGTCTATATCAGTGTCTCTAAAGGGGGACATGATGGTATTATGCTGCTGTAACATGAGCCCTTGTGAGGACTGGGCAATCAAAGTATAATGTGATATTTCAGCCTTTAGACATGAAGTTGGATGTAAAACAATAGCTGGCATAAGGAAAAGAACAATGTGCTGCAAGCTGCTCTTGAACAATATTTCCGAAACTGTGTCTCTGGACCCTGAATGGGTCACATGAATGTTATTTCTTATCAGGGCAACATTTCTCAATGTGTTCTAGAGAAAATGAAGCCTGAGAAACGCTGTCAAACAAGTGTTTGAGAGTTGTGTTTTATGAAAAATTCTATGATGAACTTGGGGGAGGAGAGGTATGTAAGAGTCTGAAAAGAACAGCAAAAGGTGAATGACAGAATCTATATCTGGGTGTTATTTTGTTGTTCTTGCTCCACGAGATGATTGACACATCCTCTTTGTGGCGTGTCCACACTTTAAAGGTCAATTCGCCTGTCGATCAATTTAGCATCAAGAACTTGAGAATTTCTCACCACAAACATCACCTTCATTGTTTTATCTACATGACCTGGGCAAAAAAAATGTGTTTTAAGTCTATTATAGCTATTATAATATTCAAAAGCTGTTTTAAATATTAGTTTGAATCACATGTGAAATGCAGAAATTGTCGAACAACTATGAAGAGATTTGTGGTCCTGAATTAGTTTTTCTTAATTGCAATGAAAATTGAAAAAACAATCCTCATATTTTTAAACACACGCTTTTCAAGGTAGTAACATTAAAAAATGAATACAAGGAAATCAACTTTAGCTGAAAGCACATGACCGGAGTCACACACTGCACTGCAGTCGGCCAGTTGAGACAACAGTCAGTTTAAAAAAGAAAACATGAACGTTTGATAGTAATAATGATGAGTAGGTCTGCCTGTCATTCATACTTCATATGCTTGGATTCTGCTTTCTGATTCTAGCTCCTAATTTTGAATCTTTATTACTGTATTTAGTTTGAGCACAAACAGAAACCAACTTTAACATTTAATTGCCTGATGCTTTGGCCACCCGCTGCGTACTGGAGGTAACAGCAAACGCTGTTCAATACAACAATCCCAGAAGATCACGGGCTCCAAAACAAACCTTCTCTGTTTTAAAAATAGAAGTCAGGCAATAATTGGTCTTTTCCATTGTTCTGTGAGCAACCATGATCCGATTTTTTATGCTGCACAGGCATGATTCTGACAGCAAAAGTGAAAGTAGTTACCTCACTCTGCAAGCTATCGCCTACAGCTCTTCATCTTCAAATATTAATATATATATATCGCTAAAGATGAAAAATTGCCACTTTTTCACAATATTGGCTTCAAAGAGTGTGTTTTCATTCATTATGAGGTTGTTTTTGAGAATTTATATATATTTCTTTCTGATTAATAGCTGAAATAAAATAAAAAATTCAGAGCTGGAACTTGCAACTGTAACGTTAGCTGATTCTGAAACGTTATGACTGTGGATGTGTTCATGGAAAAACATTGTCTTCTTCTATCTGCTGCAGAAAAATACCACTTTCCTTCTCCCCTGCATTGATTACATGTGTCTGTATCATAACTGTCTTCTGCAAAGCTCAGTCACACTTTTTAGCACTACCTCTGACCTGCCATACTGTAATAACTATACATAAGCATTGATGCATTCAAAACTGACGAGATATATAGAAGTTTATTAGCATAAAGAAACCAAAGTTTGCTTTTAGGAAAGAGGAATTGTTGGGATATTGCTTTATGGAAGAGCTAGTTCTTTTAAATGTGTGTATAGTTAAAATTCCATAGTTGGTAACCAGACCCACTGTAGAAAGAACATGTCTTTATTTCTGTAAAACTCTTATGGTACAATTTTAACATCCTGTTTAATTACTACAACAATGCTTGCAGCTCACGTTTTAATTTCCCATAACGCCGACGATGTTATTTCAGCAAACTGAACATACAAAGGCGATATGATCATCTTTCTTTAGAAAATCATAAATGTGTGTATGCTGTTTTTTTTCCCAGGTCTGTAGCTGCTGTGAGGTTTTGGGGAATAAGAGGTGAAACTGGTGGGATCGGGAGCGTTGGTGTTGAACTCTTTGAGATGTTTTGAGGTGGGGGCGATTACATTGGGCGTTGGGACGGAGTGCTATGATTTCGTCATGTTGACTCCCGGCACCACCGTGGCAAAGCAGACTATCAAGGTCACATCGCTTTGACCTCCAGGGACAAAGGGGCTCTCTCTTCTGCGTGTCTTAAAGTGGAAATCCACTCTGAAACAGAAACCACATAAGGTCTTATTATTGTTTCCTAGGGGTGGGGGAAAAAATATCGCGATACAGCGCAGTATCGCGATATTGTATCGATACACAGAAGCCGAGTATCAATCTTTTATTTAATCAATTCTAAACGTTTTGATCCTAGAATAATAAAATCAAGTTATTTTTTGTTGACAAAGTTTTTCTTTGGGGATATTTGAAGTTGAAAAAAATGTAATAAATAGCATTACATCGCGATACTCATTGTATCGCGATAATATCGTATTGGGACTTAAGTATGTGATGATATTGTATCGTTGGACTCCTGATGATTCCCTACCTTTTTATACATCAACGTTCAGATGTCCGGGTGTCTTTAAATGCATCATGAATTGAGCCAGAAGTTCATAACTGTGTGAAAAAGCTGTAACACAAGTTATGTAATTACTTTATTATCATGTGCAGATTTGGAAACAATAGTGACTGCAGTAGACGAGATACAGTATTCAAACTGTTGGACATCTTCTGGGACACTGACCGGTTACTTACTGACAGAAATAGACAATTATAAAAAATATTAACCATTCTGAAAAAAAAAATTAAAAAGATAAACTTCTGTTCTTCTCTGGAAATGTGTCTCTCACATAAGTTTGTGACAATTTCAAATCTTTTTCGTAGTTCTATTTGTAGCAGTTTTTCTATTGTGACGAACAAAAACCTTCCTACCTTAAATTTTGTACTAAATGTTTTCAAAACGTTCGGACAAAGTCTTTTCACATGTTGCTGTTGATGGTAGAATGATCTCACTGTTAGACTTTTACATTGAGATGAAAACTGATTTAAAATGCTGTTGCATGTTTTTACTCATAGCTTAATCTCAACGTTTAAAATTCAGTTTTTCTTATCGGGCCTTAAATAAAATCAAAGTCATTAGTTCAAATCCACAAACGGGTTATTTTTCAATATCAGAATCTGCTGTATATTTAAAACTGGCCAATGTTGGTATTCATTTGAAGAGTTACACACTTTGGATATTCAAATTTCTGGCTGCAGTTTTCTTTCTCAAAACCAGATGGTTGAAGTGCTCCGGCCTAAAGAACTGACATGTGGATTCTGTTTTAGTGTTGGTGTCCCCTTTAACTTTAAATGTGTATGTCTTCATATAATTTGGTATTTTTGATTGGTTAAGATGTGTTCACTTTGATTTCAAAACATGATTTTTTTCTAAACGTTTTAAATATTCTAATGAATTTCAATACAGCAAGTTGACACTTTGCTGTCATGAAGGATTGTGGATTTGCTGTCAATTGTATTGTTTAAGTTATGTCTGTGCAAACCAATGTATGTTCTGCAGTTACTCTTTGCAGCATATATAAATCTTAGTAGTATTTTGTTTGAGAGGAACCATTCTATGAACGTACATTGCCTTAAATATCAAGTGAAGTCTGCAAACTGAAGCTCGCTCTCTGGCTGGATGACGTGTTCTAGTTTTTACTGGTGCTTCGCTGTTAGTTTATACTAGTCAGGACCTGTATTCATAAAGCCTCTGAAGACAAGAGCCATCAAGCCGGGGAACAATTCCATTTGTATTTCTTAAAATAGCTGTTTTTACCCGTACTCTGGGTATCCATACATGTACACCCTAAACCTAACTATACCCACTGCTAAAATGTCAGTGGTAAATAACCCTCTTGGAATTTGAGGAAAGTTAATTCTTTTTCCTCAAACGTATTAAAATAAAACTGCATGCTGTCACTTTTGGTTCCTGTGTGTGAAGCAGCGCACACCTACAACAAGTTAAACGTGTTTTTATTCATGCTCACTGCGTCGTCTGTTGCAGTATTCTGTCAAACTCCAGAGGGCGCACAAACAAAATGCTTTCTGTTCTGTCAGCAAAGATTTCGAGGTCGCATGACCAAGTCAAGATCACGCCACGAGGTCGCGATTATGTCATTTTCTGACGTGCCCCTCACATTGGCTGTCGTTGAATATGTTGATGCGGTTCAGCTCCCGCTCAGAGTATTACAGAAACTGAATATATTGCTGCATATATTTAATTATACCACGAATTGCTTCCCACTGAATTTTATGGTATTAGTCTCACTTCATCATGTAAAGGTTACATACATATTAAACGCAATCTTTTTCTCGTGGCACAAAACTAGTCAAATATTTATTATATGCCATTATTTTAAATAGATTCCCCATTAGATGCATTTAATTACACACTGGTATAATCTATCAACACACCACTTACTGTTGTTGGTTGTCAAACCTCCAAAAATAACCATCTGAATGCATTTCTTAAAAGAAAAATCTAAAATAGGCTTTAGAAAAAGACAAATTTGCTTCATTATTATATTCCTGTCTTCGAAATAGCAAAACATTTGGCTATTTCGAAATGTGGTTCATGTGAAACTTCAAAAGGAGTTGGAGTCAAGCGCTTAAGCATCGTTCTCTGTCTGTGCTCAGAGTGTAATCACAGTGAAAAGTATTATATTTATTTCTATAACAGTTCCTTTTTACTGTATTTAAGTTGCCCTGCCATGAGCACGATAATACACTGCAAGGGGTTCGGATATAGAAAATAATGCACCCAGCTCTGAAGCTTCGTTTCAAAGAGTCATTTCTAGATAGTCTGGCTTTGTGAGGCTCATCTTTGACACGTAAAGTTTCATAAATTCTCTTCAGTATTTCCACACCCCTGGTATCCTGGATGATCAAGTCTTTTCTTGAGATCGTTGTATGAATACCGGTCGTCTTTTGTACAACCTAGCAGACTTTGTGTAGTAAAAAAAGTCCAGAGCACCAAGGACTCTCGCTTCGACACGATCCACCTTTATCGAGGCGAAGCTGTAAGCTAGCTGTTAGGCTCTTTGTGCTTAACCGTTTATGTTCAAACTGAAGGCGCTACAATATTTTGTATTACTGTTTGGTGTTTTTTGTAGCACAAAATGACATAAAAAGGCCTGAAATAGGGCAAAAATCCTTCTGTTTAGCAATGCAGAGTGAGCCTACTTATACTGTCTGTTAGCTCTGTATAAACATCCTGTTTTAATATTACACTTGTGTAAAAATATGAAAATGGTTTGACGTCTGACCTCTTTCCCTCGTTATTCTTGGTGTATAAATACAAACTATTTCTTGCTGACTGTAATGGTACGTATTGTTACCTCCGTGCATCCGAACGCAGGGAGTTTCCTTTCATTCGTTTACATCTTACAGACCACATGAATGTCAAATGAAAAAAAAAACTGTTGAAAATCCAAATGGAGGAAGACAAAAACATACAATGTTGATGTTGTTGTTATTACTATTATTGCTATCAAAAGAGAAAAACAGTGTCGCCTTAGTGTTATTTTGCTGTGCGGGAGACTGTCCAGTATGTCTCTGTGTATTACTTGTGGACTGCATTTTGCTCACTGCCTGAGTTATGAAATTAAAACAGTTCTTAGGGCTCAAAAATGAGACATTTTTGCTGTCGAGGCCCCACTCTTCACCTTTTTTCAACCTCTAATCTGCTCACACAATTTCACTTTAATCAGTAAAGTTGTTTTTAAGGTTCTTATCTCCTGTTCGGTCAGAGCATCGGCCAAACGTTAACATGCGATATCATTATATTGGTTTAAATATTGGCTCGCGCTCTCCGTCCACAATTGGCTAATAGTGGGATTCGAGCGCTGTGATTGGTTGGATTCAGGTGACAGAGCTGTTTACATGGCATCACTCCGGCTGTGGCGACATAAACGCAACGTTCCTGTTCTGCGGACGGCAGACTGAACGCGCTCGCTGGCTTGTCGTTGAAGCGTAGACTTTTTGCTGAAGCTTGAATTTTGAATTGTATATTTTTCTCTGCATATGAAATGAATAAATAAATGATGGCCACGCGTGACTCATTATTTTAACTGTTCGCCTGAATGACTCCAAATGGGGTCAGATCCCAATGCACCCAATCATGACATATATTTTGTATAGTTTTTGTGAGAAACACCTCCCCTAATCAACAAGCTGACGTTTTTAAAAAGTATTTTAAAGAAGAAAAAGTGTACAAATTCATCGGAGAGCAAATGCGTAAAGAGCTTATTTGACAAAAGTCTCCATTTTATTTAGCCACAAACCTAAAGCTAAGCTAGTTTGCTTCCTCCCTCTCTAAGTAGTCGAGTTGTGTACTCAACACGTCACACACTGAAGTCCAGTCAGGACCTTTAGTGTCGCACATTGTCTACTGAGTGCAAACAAAAGAAAATGGAGGATTTATTCTTCTATATTTCACTAAATAAAGCCAGTACAGCTAACGGGCAAAGGCAGACCGCCACTACGGCCAACTTTACCCGGCTTTCGAGCACCCGAACCCGGGTAGGACAAAGTCCGACTCGACCCTTCCTCCTTCCTCCAGCCCACCTCTGGACCCGGCCCACCCTCCGACCTCGTGCACCCACACTTAAGCCCTCATCTCTGGGTTAAAACCCTTGTCCGCCCGCCCCGGAGCCTCGCGCCCCTGGTATTCTAAAACCAGATCTTAAAGCTTCAAACTCAATTTTTCAAAGTCCAGCTTCACACCCCTGGTTCTCTAGAGTCAGAACTTTCCAAGATGTGGCCTCGTATATTCCTGCAAACAACAGATATCTTGATTTTTGTAATTTGCATTTTGTGACGTTTCACAGTGAGCAGCACGCAGGGCGACGGATGCTGAGCCGCCATTACAGGAAGTTTTAATGTAAACTGACCAGGCGCACTCGATGGAGGACATACATGAACACATTAAAGACACAATCTTCGGCCACTGAAGGCGGAGAAGCATCTCCAGGAGGAGAATATGAACAATTACCAACAGAGTTTTTCATGAACAACCAGTTGACCTTTTGAAATAGTTTTCCAGAGCTCCTGATCGCGGGTTTCAAAGTACTCCTGAGAGGAAAAAGGTTAAAGCAATTTCCCAACGCCGCCCTTCCAGCCCTGAGGGTCGTCTGTTCTCAGCCTTTAGCTCCGTGTGTGTGTGTGTGTGTGTGTGTGTGTGTGTGTGTGTGTGTGGCACCGTGGACACTGTAATGAGTTTCCAGTGTCTCATATTTTTGACTCGCATTTCTAAAAAGGTCATCGTCATCGTGGTCGCTTTGTCGCTCCAACGAACACGGGTCAAAGACGTACAAGATCAACACGAGATTTGTTATAGATATTTATGGTTTCCGAAAGGACGAATCCTAATTATGACGGTGAGCGCCTGTCCTTCGGCACGGCGCTATATCCTCATCTTGACAAACACTTTGGTGCTTTACAATACGCTGACGGTCAGATTTGTCCTACGTTTAGATCCTAACGTTTCCTCTGATATCTGACGTCATTATTAGGAAATGGAAATTCATTTTGGGCGACAAATAAGCTAAAACTGGCTCGTTGGAGTGTCCTGCTTCCTCAATTCACCAGGAAAAGGTTTTGCATTCATTAATCTCCCCTTTTCTTCAGCATCTGTCTCTTATTCTGTGTCCTCTCCTTCGATTTATTACATAATAAACTGCGTTTTAACGTCTCTAAACCCAGCGCCATGCAAACGACCACCAACTTCTTCTCTTTGCATTTCTTTATCTTGTCTTTGGGTTTTTCATCTGCTCCTCTTACCTGTTAGTGATTTTGACTCCTTGTTTTTTTTTACTCTTTTCATTAAATGACAACATTTGTGTGCACTTTTGACTCTCAAGCCCGTTTTTAACTTCCCACTCTGCGTTTCATCTCCTTGTGCCTGCATTCAGCATCCAATCTCATCAAAAGGGTTTATTTTCAGGTTATGCTTTATGAATATTGGATTCTTCTGACTCTACGCTATACAAACACTTTGTTATCCTCAAACGCTGCTCAGTCATGTCGAGCACATCCAGGGACATTTTGAGAAAAGAGTCCCGGCCGGTTCACTGCAGACGGTTCATGTTTTTCAACCTGAGAGCTAAATGAGACTTCGTGCTCTCTAATTGATTATCTTCCTCATCGGCTTCAGGCGGCGTAACAAAGAGCTGGAGGATGAAGAGCAGCATCCTCTTCAGCGAAGCCGCACAAAGGAAGGTTTCAGCTGGTCGAGTGTCATCGCTCTCACTTCTACACAGAACCTACTGGATGAAAGAAAACCTGTGTTGTTTTGTTGTTATCTCCGGTCCGCTGTGGGTTTCTATACATGTTGTGTATAGAAACCCACAGAATGTTGTCGCTTGAATGAAGCAACAAACACACTTAACCCTAATTGTTACGCTATGTTCATTGTGTTGCAGTTGTGCGGGTCCTTCTGTAGCTTCATGCTGCTGGCAGGCGGTCTTGAAGGTGGGCGTGTCTTATCTGAGGTGGGCGTGTCTTATTGAAGGTGGGCGTGTCTTATTGACGGTGGGCGTGTCTTATTGACGGTGGGCGTGTCTTCCTTCTGAGTGATTTTCACCCGAGACTTTTCCTTCATTGATCAAGACTCACATGTCCGAGGAACGTGTGGACCAAATAACACGCTCATAGCTTCTTTATTTATATGTTTAATCTTTTTTATTGACGATTCGCTAAGTTTTCCCCGATTTTATTTTTATTTTTTTTTAAGCCTCACAACTCTGCTTTAACCTCATAAATATATCCATCTCCACCTTTTGAAAAACATAGATAATGTTCTTGCGTGCCGAGTATTAAGTTTCAAATTTTGTCCACCTATGAATGACATCGGGTCCTCTTCATGATATTATTTAATCACACAGCAGGACATGTGTTCACAGCCACGGTGTGACAGCGTTATATCAGGGAACAGTTGCCGTTGTGTCTTCGTGACGAGACAGCGACGCGTCCGTAAACCTTCGTGTTGGCACCACAGGAACTGTTCATCCTCTGCAGGACGGGTGCGTTCACTGTCTCCGTGCATGTTGGCGTCCACACAGCAAACACAGCAGCGGTGCACACGCGTCGCCGCCCACGTCACGTGACCTCGGCTCTGTTTGAGAACGGTAATGATAAAGCCGAGTTGACGCCATGACACAATTACAGCAATACAATTACACTAAAATCATTTCCAGGCAACGGAGGGGGGAGGGGCACTCATTCATCTGACCCTGCACACACACACACACACACACACACACACTATCGTCGTCATTATGAACACACACAAACCTTTATATTCAACCATCATTAGCAGAGGTTTGCATGGCTGCAGCTGATGCAAACATCTGACTCACATGCAGTTAAAAACATCTGCATATGTTTTAGGACCTCATTAGTAACCGTGTAATTATCAGATCTAAAAATAGAAGCGGCTACAACTAATGAACAATAATTAGTGGCAGAAGGGAGGAGAGATATAATTAATGATGGAAAACCGAATGGGAGGAGGCAGAGAGACAGACGGAGAGGAAGTCGTCTCAATATCACTGTTGTTTTATTCAAATAGCATTTGTCCAGGAAATAGTTTGTTTCCATCTTACAGCCTGAAGCAGAACAGACACCAGCAAAAAAACAGCAGTAGAAAAAAGTCATGACAAAAAAATTTATGGCAATTTTTTTTTGAAGTCATGACAAAAGAAATTATAACAATTTTAAAAAATTGAGAAAAAAAACTTATGACAAGAAAAAAAAAGTTGACAAAAAAAGTCGACAAAAAAATTACAAAAAAATGTATGACAACTTTTTTTTAAAGTCATGACAAAAAAATATGACAAGAAAAAAAAGTCGACATTTTTTTTTTTTTAAAAGTCATGGAAAAAATGTCATGACAAAAAAATGTATCACAATTTTTTTTAGTCATGACAAAAAAATTGGACAAGAAAAAAAAGTCGACAAAAAAAAAATTACGAAAAAAAAGTCAACAAAAAAAATGTATGACAACATTTTTTTAAAGTCATTGACAAAAAAATAGGTCAAGAAAAAAAAGTCGCCAAAAAAAAAAAATTATGACAAGAAAAAAAAACAGTCATGACCAAAAAAATCATTTTCATTTGTTAAACCCCAGAGTGTAAAGTTAGTTTTTCTGCTGATGCGTCTGTGGCTGCTGCTCAGCTGAGCCTTTGCTATTTCTTTTAGCACACGCTAAAATCAATTGTTCATCCATCCCTGAATTTAAATATCACTGAAGTAAATGTGCTGATTGTGATGCGACATGATTTCATACGATGGGGAACGTTGTTGCAGTTCAAATCCTCAAAGAGCAAAAGTCATTTCGGACAAATCGAGTTGAAAACCAACTTCCTTGATGTGACTTTATAAACTCCTGCTGATTGATGCTAACGCTGTGCTAACTGTCCTCGCGTAAAGGCTCCAGCAGCCGCGTGTGATTCTGATACGACTGCGTGACTTCATTCCCTTTGATTCCTCTTCCTCCAGTTAAACACTTTCTTTGTTCAGCGCTCCTCGAGCCCAGAGGAGGAGCAGCGTAAAGAGGCAGCGAGTGGACAGAGAGAAGATGGCTGCTGACCTTCCTCAAAAGTACATCGATGTAATATATATATATATAGTGTGTGTAGGAGGGAAGAGCAGGCAGGGTGTGATCAATGTGTCTGGCTGCCTTGCTCGCCTCCTGCACCACCACCCAGCATCAGATAAGTGGTGTAAACTGGATTGATGGATGGGACTCTTTCTCTTCCTCCACCTCACATCAGTTTAATCCCCACTGCACTACACTGCACTACACTGCACTACACTACACTGCACTACACACTCACTGCACTACACTGCACTACACGCTCACTGCACTACACTACACTGCACTACACTGCACTACACACTCACTGCACTACACTACACACTCACTGCACTACACTACACTGCACTACACTGCACTACACACTCACTGCACTACACACGCACTGCACTACACTGCACTACACACTCACTGCACTACACTACACTGCACTACACTGCACTACACACCCACTGCACTACACACTCACTGCACTACACTGCACTACACTGCACTGCACTGCACTACACTGCACTGCACTACACTGCACTGCACTACACTGCACTACACTGCACGACACTGCACTACACTGCACTGCACTACACTACACTGCACTACACTACACTGCACGACACTGCACGATACTGCACTGCACTGCACTACACTGCACGACACTGCACTACACTGCACTACACTGCACTACACTACACTACACTGCACTACACGACACTGCACGACACTGCACGATACTGCACTACACTACACTACACTGCACTACACTGCACTGCACTACACTACACTGCACTACACTACACTGCACGACACTGCACGATACTGCACTGCACTGCACTACACTGCACGACACTGCACTACACTGCACTACACTGCACTGCACTACACTACACTGCACTACACGACACTGCACGACACTGCACTACACTGCACTACACTACACTGCACTACACTACACTACACATCCCTTCAGTCTCACAGGCTGCATTCGTCCATCTGGAGGGTTCATATTTGTTATATTTGTTCCCTCTTCAGCTGTTTCAGTGCATCTCGTTGCACTTTGACCTCTGACCTTTGCTGCTGTCTTATTTCTGAATGCTGATTTGTTTGAGACCTCTTGAGGCCGGATTAGAACTACAACCCTCTCTCTCTCTCTGTCTCTGTCTCTCTCTCTCTCTCTCTCTCTCTCTGTCTCTCTCTCTCTCTCTCTCTCTCTCTCTCTCTCTCTCTCTCTCTCTCTCTCTCTCTCTCTCTCTCTCTCTCTCTCTCTCTCTATTTTGAGGCCGGATTAGAACTACAACCCTCTCTCTCTCTCTCTCTCTCTCTCTCTCTCTCTCTCTCTCTCTCTCTCTCTCTCTGTCTCTCTCTCTCTCTCTGTCTCTCTCTCTCTCTCTCTCTCTCTCTCTCTCTCTCTCTGTCTCTCTCTCTCAAGCCCGGGTTAGAACCTCAACCCTCTCTCTCTTCAGGAGCTTCCAGCCATGAACATGAAGACCCCTGAGGAGCAGGCTGCAAGGGACCAGCTGGTAAATGGTAAGTGTAGTGAGTTAATGGGTAACACCTCCTCTTCCTCCTCCTCCTCTTCCTCTTCTTCCTCGTCCTCCTCTCTCAACAGATCCTTTTCTCCGGGCTTTAATCAGCTCGACTGCCAACAGCTCAAGTGGAGCAGCTTAGTGCCAACAGTGTGAACCAGAGCACACACACACACACACACACACACACACACACACGCACACACACACACACACACTCTCTATTCACACACACACTAACACGTGTGTGTGTGAATAGAGTGTGTGTGTGTGTGTCTTCAGTCGGCCTTCTGTTGACTGAGAGAGGTTGTAAACAAGATTTACAAAAACGTATGTTAACACGAGGAAGAAGAACGTGTGAAATAATAAAATAATAAAGATGATTTCTCCGCCATATATATATAATTATTATTTTCAATCCTTATCCGCATATATAACAATTATTTTGTTCACATTAAAGAGTTAATACAATTATTTAAAATAATTTTACTATTATTAAAATTACTTTGTTTATTTTATATATATATATATTTAAATTTCTTTTTTTTTATAAAAAAGCCTAGTGGAAAAGTTCATAGTAAATAATTATATATATATATATATATATATATATATATATATATATATATATGTATATGTATATATATATATATATATATATATATATATATATATATATATATATGTATATATATATATATATATATATATATATATATATATATATGGATTGTGGTAAAACATTCATATTGATCAGTCCACTTTCTCTGGACGCACGTTGCTCCAAGGACGGTCGCATCGATCTTTAAAAGTTTAAATTCGTCCGTTTGTGCATCCAGATCAGACGTCCTGCTCTTCCTCCAACGCCGCCATTTAAATTCAGCAAACAGAGTTTGTCTGAAAGCGCCGCCGCTTCAGAGGCGACGTCGTCTGAGAGCCGATCGCATCTCCTGGCGACTGTTTGAGTTCCCTGAGTTTGTCTTCGGGCTCCCTGCGAAGAATCTTAAAGAACAGCTGGAGCTAATGAACGAGCGGCAGCGGGGGGGCGGATCGATGGAGAAAGTCTGGCGGTCCGATCCAGACTGAACGCTCTCGCACAGGCAGGGGAGTGTTTGAATGAAGCCTCATGAATAAAAGATGGAGACACAACTTTGATGGAAGGCAACTTCTAACAGCACAAAGATAGTTTGTGTTCTGCACTTCAGACGACTTTGACGAGTCCAATGACCGGCGACTGCAGATCGTTCTGTTTTATGAGGAGTTTCCTCAAATGGTTGTTCTTCCTTCAACACAGCGATGGTTGTTGGTTCATTTCAGAGAGACGTGAAAGCTTTACGAGTTGTTGGAGACGATGAAAAGCTGTCGTCTTGACAAGAAGCTCATGTTGGTGACGAGGCCGCGTGCTGCCCACTGTGATCTGAAGTGACCAGTAAAATTAATGGATGATAAACTCTATTTTAAGGTCTTTCTCCAATAAACTAGAACCATGAAGACCAAACATTCAGACGTCAGCTCTCTGTTTATCTGCTTTCCTCTGCAGATCCGCTCGCGTTGTGACGTCGCTTTCATGACGTCATCCATTTTTAAACGACTTCAAAATCTCATCAACGCCACGAGTGAATACGGCCAGTTGAGCAACGCGTTGCTCTCATTGACTGCAACTGAAAATGTGACAAGTTGCTTCACTTCCTGCTTCTTTTGGCTATTAAAACCTGATGAAAGATCGGACGTATAATCCCTCACAGTATTCCTCGTTTAGATGATGTTGGCAAAAGCCTGTCACTAAAAAAAACAACAACTTGTAATTACCATTTTTTAAAATATTTTTACAGTTATCCGGCGGAAAATGTATTTGGTTCATTATGAAAGTGTGTTCGCTACCAGACTGCGGCAGGGTGCATGTCAGATCCCTCTGATTTCATTTGAATTAGGCTCCGCAATAGTTATTATGATTGGATTAACGTCCAATATGTGAGACGCCGTCGGCTTATTGTGAACATTACTGTAATAACTGGCTTAAACGTTAGGATTCAAGGATATTTTGTCATTATGGAACACACGGACGCACAACCAGATGCAGTTGGAGTCCATTTTCAACACAACAAACCAAACAAATACACACTAATTCATCTTAGGAATGATTTTAATAAAGTAATTACATCACTTGTGTTATAGCTTTTTCACACAGGACAGTTATGAACTTCTGGCTCAATTCATGATGCATTCAAGGACACCCGGACATCTGAACGTTGATGTGTAAAGACTAGGGGTGGGAATCACCAGAAGTCCAACGATACGATATTATCGCGATACGTTGAGTATTGCGATAAAATGCGATTTATAAAAAAATTAATTAAGCTGCAAATTGTCCTGAAAGCAAAACTTTGTCAACAAAAAATAAATTGATTTTATGATTCTAGGACCAAAACGTTTATAATTTATTACATAAAAGATCGATACTCGGCTTCCGTGTATCGATACAATATCGCCACGATACGATATTATCGCGATACGTTGAGTATTGCGATAAAATGCGATTTATTAAACAAATTTGAACCGCAAATTGTCCCCAAAGGAAAACTGTCAACAAAAAATAAATTGATTGTAATATTCTAGGACCAAAACGTTTAAAATTGATTAAATAAAAGATCAATACTCGGCTTCCGTGTATCGATACAATATCGCCACGCAAAATATCGCGATACAGTGCTGTATTGATATTTTCCAATTTTTTTAAAAATAAATGTTCCTAGAAAGTCAACGTCTGTCTCAAAGGAACAAAATGAACTGAAAATGTTTGGTGTGCTTTAAAACCAATCATGTCATGTTCATAAGATGTGGAGTAAAAAGATTAAATAACTCAAATTACAAAGATAGTAAGTAAAAAAGTTAAATGTAAAATCCAATCGAGAGCAAAAGAGATGAATCGGTGCGCTGAGGAGGACGCTGCTTATGAGATGTGATGACATGAATCTAACTGCAGTAAATGTAAACATATAAACACTCAGGATGCGGTGACACTGTGTCTGTACGAAGCTGCAGGAGGAAGAGGAGGAGGAGGAGGAGGAGGAAGAGGAGGAGGAGGAAGAGGAGAGGATTCAAGGTGAAATGCATTTGATGCTTCAATGAACGCTCTGATTTCATGGATGAGATGATGGGAAGATCAGAAGAAGTTGGGCTGAAGAGGAGAACCAGGAGGGAGGAAGAGGAGAGAGGAAGAGTTTGGGTTCCAGCTCATTGATGAAGCAGAAAACATAAAACATAAAAAACATACAACAGCTGGGAAAATGACTCAAAACGAAAACACGTTGATAAATACAGATTACGGCGATGCGAGCGTCCTTTATGTCCATTTCTACAACTTCAAATGTCTAAATGAAACAAATCAAACAATGAAAGAAAGTGAAATACAATACAGAATCTTATATTGTTCTTTTACTGTCATCAATTAATGCAAAATACATGTTGAAGGAGTCGCTTTGCTTTTTGTTCAGTGATGTTTTAGTGTCAGCAGAGAACTTTTAAAACCTGCAAAAAATGAAATAACTGTGATTAGTTTTTATAATTGCACATTTCATATCCTGTGCTCCATGTGGACATGAAGAATATCAAACAGAGGAAGTATTTTGTCAACAAATAAAGGAATAAAAGATTCCTTTATTCCTCTCTATCTCCTTCCTGAGGAATAAAAGATAAAGACGAGTGTATTTAATTAAGTGCAAAGCCTATAATTCCAGTTTGGAACCAAGTTTGTGAGATCACCAAAACTATGAAGATGCGTCCTCTGATGCCGAGTGAGTCCACGTCATCCATCATGTAAACGACCAACAGTGGATGTTGAAGACGCGTCGCTCTGCACACGGTCAGGATGAAGTTCTGGTTCTTCTCTCAGAGCAGGAAACAGCTCTGAGAGAGATGTTTGTGTGATTTCAAGCGTTTAATGGACCTCTGTGAGAGGAGGAGGGGTGATAATAACAGGGGGATACATGTGAGAGGAACGGGTGGCATTCAGCATCCAGCTTTAGAATGGATGCTATTAAATGGAGTCGATAAGAGGAGGAGGAGGAGGAGGAGGAGGAGGAGGAGGAGGAGGAGGAGGAGGAGGAGGACGGCTGATGAGAACGATAAAGAAAAGGTTGTTTGGAAAAATACCTGGAGCTGATTCGAAGCACTGAATGTGCTGTTTAGACGGACCAGAGCGTTCATTTAATGGATGTTTGGAGGAAATAGCAGGAGGGCGAGCGCGTGGGATCAGAGTTGATGGCTGCTTTGATGTCGTGAACAAGAGGAATGAAAGGATGAGGCGGAGGCTGATGAGACGCAGATAGTGGTGCAGAAAGCGCCTCGGCGTGAGCGTAAAGGATGTTTAGATCGAGGACAAGACGCGTGAAGAAGAGTGAAGAAGAGGGCGAGAAGAGACGGGCAGCTGAAGATGTTTGAAGAAACAAATCGGCGGCAAAGCAGTTTCTGCTCAGCTTTAGTTTTTGACAATGAAAGTGAAGCTTTCTGAGGACATTCAGTCCTGTTGGGACGTCTGGTGAAGTTCTCACAGTGGAGATGAAACTGATTTATTTTATGATAATAACTTGTAATGGATGAAAGGTGCAGAAACGTTGTCGTATCCTTCAGAAAGGAAAGAGTCCACGTCCTCGTCCTCGTCCTCGTCCACGTCCTCATGACATTATGGGACAATCTGTTCGTTGCAGGGACTCACCATCCGTCAGCTGTCAACATTAAACTATTGCTCAATGGCTAAAAAGGTTATGCTAATGTTGTTTCTGTGCTTTGGCGCCAGATGGCGTTATTTTGAGCGTCGATGGAGCCGCTACGACGTTAGCATAGCCACCGATCGATCCGAGCTCCGAGGAGGAAGCATTTTAAACGTCATCTTGCAGAAAGAACGAACAAAACATGAAGTCAGACTTGTTGTAGTTTATTTCTGCCTCCCTTTTATCCGTTCATCGCATATAAACCACAGTAAAATCTCTTTATGTCTGAGTTCAGTCTGTAGTAGTCCAGCCGGCGTGTGCCAGCTAGCTCCAGTGATGAAATCCACAGATCGCCCTCTGAACACAGTTACTCATCCTGCTGCCCTGACTCATTTTGTGTTGCTCAGACAACTCGGTTACACACCACCGCAGTGAAATCCTGCCGCGCACGCCTTCAGCTGAGCTCCCGGCTTACATCTCAGGAGTCTTGTTTTTGTCTCCGGGCAGTAAAGTTGCTCGGCGGCGTGTTACGTTCGGTCATTGTGCCAGAGGCCCCGGTGGTTCACAGCGCTGCAGCTCAGCCGCCGCTCCATTGCACTCATTTATTTCCACTTTGTGATATTACAGACACAACCTCCAGGAGCATCGCTGCCTGAGCTCACCTCTCACCGACAGACTCGTGAGCTCGTGAGCTGTGTGGAGCGAGGCATCGCTGCCACGGACTTTCCCTGAGGCAAAGTCTTTTTTTTTTCTTCCTGGGTGATGCAGCAGACTGAAATATTGGTCCAGGATGCTGAAAGACATATTTCAGTTCGGACCCCACTGGTGCATCGACCAGCTGACAGACGGACCATCGCTGCCACGCTTAGAGCCTAAGGTCTGAAGGTTTTTGCAAGATTTATATGTTTTTTCAAGCTAGTTGCACGATAGCAACAGAGGCCGAGCCTTTAGCTGAAGTTTGTCTACATAAGATGAAAGAAACACATGATGCTCGAACCTTTGCAGACTTGATTGAACGCGTTATAAATTAGTCACAAGAACAAAAGAGAAACTGGAAGGATGTAAGCTTTAACTGCAGCCAAGAATAAAAGGAATACCATGTTTTTGGGCACACAAGCAAAGACTAAAGGTGTGTGTGAGTCTTATGAGACGGGTCTTGGACTTCGACATGTTTGTGTTGACGACACAGGACTGGTCCTTTGTGAGCGTATCAGATTCCATGAAAGCTGTTGTGGTTTGAAAATAACTTTGTTCAAGTGTTATTTTTCAGATGCGACGCGTCGGAACCGTCGCACTCGTTGGCACAGTTTGTGTTTTGCTGACGTGAGAACTTCCTTCGTCCTCTGTGAAGCCCGTAATGCCTCCTCCTCCTCCTCCTCCTCCTCCGTCCTCTCGCTGCCTCCTCCTGCTCTTCCTCCTGCTCTTCCTCCTGCTGGGAGCTGAGGTGAGGAGCTACGAGGCTCCTGAGGATAAGCAGGACGTGTTTGCGAGGAAAGCCTGTCCCGCGTTCTTGACCTTCACCAACGCCGCCTACCTGGCCGGAGTCACAGTGGAGCTGCCCTGCCACTGCAAACCACAACAGGTAACTGGAGCCGCCAGGAAGTCAACGTTAATGTTCAATATACCATATTAACTTAAAGATGAGAAGGAAGATATACATATAGGAGAAGGACCGCAAAACCTTTCAGTGTTTGCTCTCAGTTGTACCAGTTATTGCATTACATACATGCAAATAGATGCAAACCAATTTTGTATAAAAAAAAAAATATATATATATTAGAAGTGGGGTAAAATATCAATACAGCACAGTATCGCGATATTTTGCGTGGCGATATTGTATCGATACACGGAAGCCGAGTATTGATCTTTTATTTACTTAATTCTAAAGTTTTTGGTCCTAGAATAATAAAATCAATTTATTTTTGGTTGACAAAGTTTTCCTTTGGGGACAATTTGGGTTGAAAACATTTTATGAAATCGCATTATATCGCAATACTCAATATATCGCGATAATATTGTATCGTGGACTCCTGGTGAATCTCACACCTAATATATTTAACTATATATATATATATATATATATATATATATATATATATATATA
>NW_027176142.1:1095853-1168353 GCF_023055335.1 Clinocottus analis
ACTCCTGTTGTTTACCAGGTGTGTACTCCTGTTGTTTACCAGGTGTGTACTCCTGTTGTTTACCAGGTGTGTACTCCTGTTGTTTACCAGGTGTGTACTCCTGTTGTTTACCAGGTGTGTACTCCTGTTGTTTACCAGGTGTGTACTACTGCTGGCTGCAGGGCCACCGGACTGCAGAGATACGTCTGCTGGTCTACGCTCACTTTGGGAAGCGACAGTCGGTGGTTTCTCACCCTGACTTCTGGACGGCGCTGCAGACGGTGTTCAGAGCGTACGCCGCCATGACGGCAGCGTTCTGCCTGCTGCTGCTGGGGAGAGCTGGAGTCAGTCACCTGAGAGACGCCCGAGCAACGCACGAGGACTGAAGTCACACGAAGGTCCTGAACTCGTCTCCATCGATTTTACAATAAAAGTTTATTTTAAGGGAACGTCAGTACATTCACTCTTTTGTCCTCGTCTACGTCCTCGTCTCCATCCTCGTCCTCGTCTCCGTCCTCGTCCTCGTCTCCGTCCTCGTCCTCGTCTACGTCCTCGTCCTCGTCCTCGTCTACGTCCTCGTCCTCGTCCTCGTCTACGTCCACGTCCTCGTCTACGTCCTCGTCTCCATCCTCGTCCTCGTCTACGTCCTCGTCTACGTCCTCGTCCTCGTCTACGTCCTCGTCTCCGTCCTCGTCTACGTCCTCGTCTACGTCCACGTCCTCGTCCTCGTCTACGTCCTCGTCTACGTCCACGTCCTCGTCCTCGTCTACGTCCTCGTCTACGTCCACGTCCTCGTCCTCGTCTACGTCCTCGTCCACATCCTCGTCTCCATCCTCGTCTACGTCCTCGTCCTCGTCTACGTCCTCGTCCACGTCTACATCCTCGTCCTCGTCCTCGTCCTCGTCTACATCCTCGTCCTCGTCCTCGTCTACGTCCTCGTCCACGTCTACATCCTCGTCAACGTCCTCGTCGACGTCCTCGTCTACGTCCTCGTCCTCGTCCTCGTCCTCGTCTACGTCTACGTCCTCGTCCTCGTCTACGTCTACATCCTCGTCGACGTCCTCGTCTACGTCCTCGTCCTCGTCTACGTCCTCGTCCTCGTCTACGTCTACATCCTCGTCTACGTCCTCGTCCTCGTCTACGTCCTCGTGCTCGTCCTCGTCTACGTCCTCGTCTACGTCCTCGTCCACGTCTACATCCTCGTCCTCGTCGACGTCCTCGTCTACGTCCTCGTCTACGTCCTCGTCTACGTCCTCGTCCTCGTCTACGTCCTCGTCCTCGTCTACGTCCTCGTCTACGTCCTCGTCCTCGTCTACGTCCTCGTCTACGTCCTCGTCTACGTCCTCGTCCTCGTCTACGTCCTCGTCTACGTCCTCGTCCTCGTCTACGTCCTCGTCTACGTCCTCGTCTACGTCCTCGTCTACGTCCTCGTCCTCGTCTACGTCCTCGTCTACGTCCTCGTCCTCGTCTACGTCCTCGTCTACGTCCTCGTCCTCGTCGACGTCCTCGTCGACGTCGACGTCCTCGTCCTCGTCTACGTCCTCGTCTACGTCCTCGTCTTCGTCCTCGTCCTCGTCTACGTCTACGTCATCGTCCTCGTCTACGTCCTCGTCTACGTCCTCGTCCTCTTCTACGTCCACGTCCTCGTCTACGTCCTTGTCTACTTCCTCATCCTCTTCCTCGTCTACTTCCTCGTCTACGTCCTCGTCCTCTTCTACGTCCTTGTCTACTTCCTCATCCTCTTCCTCGTCTACGTCCTCGTCTACGTCCTCGTCCTCTTCTACGTCCACGTCCTCGTCTACGTCCTTGTCTACTTCCTCATCCTCTTCCTCGTCTACTTCCTCGTCCACGTCCTTGTCCACATCTACGTCCACGTCTACGTCCTCGTCTACGTCCACGTCCTTGTCTACTTCCTCGTCTTCTTCCTCGTCCTCATCTCCATCCTCGTCTACGTCCTCGTCCTCGTCCTTGTCTACATCCTCAGTTTTTTTTGTCGACTTTTTTTTCTCGTCATCATTTTTTTGTCATGACGTATTCATCGGCTGAGGGATGATCCATGAAAAACATGCGTCTCTGCATTTGATGGTAAACTGTTGATATTACACACGCAACACGCAACACCGACAACCTCGTGTTCAATTATTTTAAAATAAAGAATTGATGGACTCGGCTTTTGCCCGACAGCAACGTTTTGCTGCATCTCTCCTTCAACATGATTGTCATGGCAACCTGCAACCTTCACCATCTATTCTTTCTGCATTTTATTTTATTGCGTATGAGCAGAGATGAGAAGAAAACCTGCTGTAGCCGTTAGATAGATTCAGCACAGAATAGCCTGCTCTGCTGTGTACTGACAGAGTATTTATCGGTCATAATATTGCACATAATGCGTCTTTTCTCACCAGAAGTCCTTGTGCAAACAGAAAGTAAGCAAATGAAACGCTGTGTAAAAAGAGCGTGTTTGTGTTGCCGGTGAGCGAGAGCCTCTTCCTCTCCCTCGGCTTCCTCACCGCTTCACTTTCCTGTACAGGTGCATTTCCTTCATATTGAGGCGATTGTAACCGGCAGATGGAGGATGGGAAAGAAGGCGAAGAAGACGAACCTGGACCGCACGCACCACGGCCATTAATCAACGTGTTAGTGCGTCCAGGCCGGCGATGCAGCATGCCGGATGTCTGCAGGATGATGGATGAACAGAGGCGAGCGTCTTAACCTTGTTGTGCTTCAGGAAAGCAGACAGAATATGTAACGCTCGCTGCTGCTCCTCCATGAGCTTAGTTCCAGTTGTTTCTCATGTTCTCAGAAGCCTTTAACGATCAGGGATGGGATGTTGGACCGTGGTCGCTCGTGCATCCAATCAACAAACAGTATTCAGTCGCATTCAGACGCATCGTTGTGGACTGTTCTGCCCGGCAACCCGGGAGGATGTGGAGTTTTTTGCTCAGGTTTATGGAGCTGCTTTATTGCTGTCAAACTATTATTCGCCACATCAATCTGACGCTGTTGTTATTTGTTATGAGTTGTTTTTACGGACGGCTGTGAATCTTGCCACCTGTTACACACAAAGTACACAACG
Source organism: Clinocottus analis (assembly GCF_023055335.1). Lineage (NCBI taxonomy): Eukaryota > Metazoa > Chordata > Actinopteri > Perciformes > Cottidae > Clinocottus > Clinocottus analis. Next base: position 1,098,909 of record NW_027176142.1, read on the forward strand.
GTCAGGTTTCAGCAGACAGGGAGACATTGAGCGGGAAAAAGGACGACAATAAATTGATCTAACTAACTGAAACGACACAAAGAAGAGACGAGAGACAGAACACGTTGTGTCTTCACCGTCACACACACACACACACACACACACACACTGTGACAGAGTGTTCCCTACACAGGCATCCGTCCTTTGAGGACTTGCGGCATTGGGCGATAATAACAATACATCAATGTGCAGTATGTTCTCTCATCGCTCGTACGAAGCCATTTGAGATGCTGCAGATACGACCCTGAGCATTTCCAGCGCCTCCGCATGGCTCTTGACACGCTGGCGGCTTGCAGGAGGGTCGCGGCTGCGCTCGAGAGACGACGCTACGCGATGGCGTTATCTGCTGTATCAGGATTCAGGCGAACAGCAGAGCGAGTGAGCCGCACTCACGTGCACTAAAATGCACTAAGAAGGTTTTCCAAGAACCTTCAAGCTGCATGTTCAAATCCTGCTCGCTGGATAAGAGGCCTGGTGTGTTCAACTCTAGCTGCTGCGGGCCGCAGGCTCCGCCATCAACATGCAACCTCACTGTCTCATGAATTACACTTTTTATCTCGGAATTTCAATTTCTTTTTGTGACACTATTAGGATTTTTTTTAACTATTTTTTGTCATTACTTTTTTTTTTAGTCAACTTTTTTTTTCTTGTCATGTTTTTTTTGTCATGACTTTTTTTTCTTGTCCTAATTTTTTCGTCATGACTTTTAAAAAAAAGTTTTTTTTGGTCAACTTTTTTTGTTAAATTTTTTTTTGACTTTTTTTCTTGTCCTAATTTTTTTGTCATGACTTTTTTTTTAAATGTTGTCATAATTTTTTTTTTGTCATGACATTTTTTTTTTTAACTTTTTTTTTCTTGTCATCATTTTTTTGTCATGACTTTTTTTTAAAATGTTGTCATAATTTTCTTTTTTTTTTGTCATGACATTTTTTTTGACTTTTTTTTCTTGTCATATTTTTTTATGTCAATTTTTTTTTCTTGTCATATTTTCTTTTTTTAACTTTTTTTCTTGTCATCATTTTTTTATGTTGACTTTTTTTCTTGTCATTTTTTTTACGTGTTAGCTCAACAGATATTAGCGTTGCTGTTAATGGAGCTGCTGCTGTGTTTCTCAAAGACTGCACACAGCCCTTAAAACAAGAAGTGATGTCATCACAGTCCTGCTAACGCTAACGCAGCGTGTTGTAAAGCAACACACATGTTGTAACTGTGCACCGAGTCGTCCTCTGTCGTTTAGACGCTTTGTGGTGGAAAGTGTGTTAGATAACAGAGACGTTATCACTGTCAATAATCCATCTAAAACATGGATTATAGTGAGACAGTGAATCTGTTCTCCAGAAGCAACTTCACCTGCAGCGTCATCAGTGAAATTACACATTAGAAGTGTTGCAAAACAAAGTCTCACCCACGTAATTGGCTTGGAAATTGGACTAATGTGAAAAACAGAAGCAGCCAATTAGCCCCAGTCGCTCGGAGGAAAACACTCGGTTCCTTCTTCGGCTAGAAAACAGTCTTCATCTTGAAGCCCGGTTCTTCTACACACACACACACACACACACACACACACACACACACACACACACACACACACACACACACACACACACACACACACGCACACACACAGAAATATCACATGCAAGTGACTTGCTGCATGAACACTTAGCGGTAAATGTCACTCTGAAGAATAAATGAAAATCTGGGGCTATGATGCAACAGAGTAATGTCGCTTTTGTTATTGCGTCTCTTAATTCATATTGCAGTTATTAATATGCTTTGCTTCTAGACGCTCCCATGTGAGCGGCGAGTAATTGTTTTCTGTTGACCGAGCGTCGCTTTAGCACGAGGGAGAGGAGAGCGGGTTTAATTGGCGCCATCGCACCTCCCTGGTGCTCCGCGGTGGAACATGGTAATCAGGTTCTGCCGGAGAAACCACGCAGTGTGTGTGTTCGCAGTGTGTGTGTTCGCAGTGTGTGTGTTCGCACTGTGTGTGTTCGCAGTGTGTGTGTTCGCAGTGTGTGTGTTTGCAGCGCGGCGGCGAGGTGAAGCGTCGCAGCCCGGAGAGAAAACTGCTGCCCGACTTCATCCCCAGAAGTCATGAGCAGAGAGGACGTGAGTCACATCTCACAGGGGGGAAGTGACCACATTACAATAAACGTCCAAAACAGAAAAACATGATTTCAACATGATCTCACGATTTCAATTTTTTTTTGTGATTAAATAAGGATTTTTTTTTAACTTTTTTTTGTCAACTTTTTTTTTTCTTGTCATGTTTTTTTTTTCATGACTTTTTTTTCTTGTCTTAATTTTTTTGTCATGACTTTAATTTTTTTTTTTTTTGTCGACTTTTTTTTGTCCTAATTTTTTTTTGTCATGACTTTTTTTTAAACTTTTTTTTTCTTGTCATATTTTTTTTTTTGTCGACTTTTTTTTAAACTTTTTTTCCTTGACCCAATTTTTTTGTCATGACTTTAAATTTTTTTTTTTTTGTCGACTTTTTTTTGTCCTAATTTTTTTTTGTCATGACTTTTTTTTTAACTTTTTTTTTCTTGTCATATTTTTTTTTTTCGTTGACTTTTTTTCTTGTCCTAATTTTTTTGTCATCACTTTAATTTTTTTTTTTTTGTCGACTTTTTTTTTTGTCCTAATTTTTTTTTGTCATGACTTTTTTTTTAACTTTTTTTTTCTTGTCATATTTTTTTTTTTCGTTGACTTTTTTTCTTGTCCTAATTTTTTTGTCATCACTTTAATTTTTTTTTTTTTGTCGACTTTTTTTTTTTGTCCTAATTTTTTTTTGTCATGACTTTTTTTTTTAACTTTTTTTTTTCTTGTCATATTTTTTTTTTTTCGTTGACTTTTTTTCTTGTCATTTATTTGTCATGACTTAAAAAAAATGTTACTAATAATAAGACTTTCGTCCATAGACATCTGCCTCCTGGTTGAAAGCCGTTAGCTTAGCTTCTGTCTCGAAAAATAAATAATTATAAAATAGCCATAACTTTGTGATTAAACCAGAGTCGGCTGAAAAGGCCGCTGCTATTAAACGTGTGATAAGGTGCTGAAATTAAAAAATATGTCTTCCAACAGGCCGGCGTGAACTAAATCCTCCGCAGAGACAATAAATGTGGTGGACTTTTCTTATTGCCCTGAAGCGATAACAAACCTCCTCTCAGCTTATCTGGAGGAGCTTTTCCACATCTCATCTCTCCCAACACGATCGTCCACCTTTTAATTTCCTGTCCGTCGTCCTCGCTCCCCTGAGTTAACCTCGGCGCCGCCTCCTCATCATTTGCATTTCCTGTTTTAGTTTATTGAACATTCACCTTGTCAATACATTCCCTCCCATGTCATCCAGCTTATTTGTGTTTACTATATTTGCTTTTGTTTATTATTTGTGTCATCTTTTGTCTTTTCACCAAGGTGACGCAAAAGACTAATCAGATTTGTCAAATGACAAATACATATTTTTAGCACAGTGGGAGTGTTACAACAATTTAAAATGAGGTTAAATGACAAGATGTATGGATGAAGGAGAAGTAGACACTTGAAGCAACAGTTGCTGTGTGTTTATTTTATTCTTTTCAGGAAGTGAGATAATTAATTCGTCTCTTTCCTCTGATTCATTTATGTTTCCATATTATCTTCTGCAGCTTCTCGTCTTCCTGCTGTTTCCTCCCGCTGAGTTGCAGCTCTGGTGTCAGACAATAAAAGACAAAGGAAGCAGCTCAGCGGCGGTAAAACAACAAGACGAGCATGAACTACTGCAGGAGGAAGATGTGTTGTTGTTGTTGTTGTTGTCTCTCTCTCGGTTACTTTAAACGTTGTCCAACAACAAACATCATGCGTTTTGTTGTGTTCTCCACATTATGTTGTTTCTGTCTTCTGCAGAACTTGCAGACATTTTAAAAGGACATGAATCTGTTCTTCCTGTTCGCTTCTTGTATTTTCTTCTCTGTCTGTTGTCTCTTTCTCTTCTTCTCCATTTCTTCTTCTCTGTCATTTCTTTCTCCATCCCTCTCTTCTTCTTCCTCTTCCTCTTGCAGCTCATTCATCTTCTTATCTAAACATGATTTAAAGTCCAGTTTAAGAAAGAATGATTCATCATTTGGCCCTCCATCTTTTTTCTTCTGATTGTTAGCCGTGGGCGTCGTCTCTGAGATGTAAGTCTTTCCTCTGGGCTTTATTTCCTTCTGCTTCTTAGCAATTTGCATCTAAATGAAAACGTCTTGATCGAACTCCAGACATTGATTATGTTGTTATTTGTGGGGATTATGAAACCAGCAGAATAGAAAAGATGCTTATCGGGAAAAGAGCTCTGAACTGATTTTAACGTCATTTGTTGCCGATGTTTTCAGACTAAATTGATTTGTTTATTTCCCTCTGTGTGTGTGTGTGTGTCTGTGTGTGTGTCTGTGTGTGTGTGTGTGTGTCTGTGTGTGTGTCTGTGTGTGTGTGTGTGTGTGGGCTTGTGGGTGTGTTTTCATCGGTTTTCTGTTCAATGTCGGGAAGTAAATGATGCAATTTAACTGTTGACTGAAGCATCGTAAAAGAATGGCGAGCATGTTCAACACACACACACACACACACACACACACACACACACACACACACACACACACACACACACACAAGCTTCTGGTCCTCCACAGGTCTGATGTGATGGTTTAGGAGCAGAGGAATCTTCCAGTAGTTTGAGGAGGAGTTGGTCCGGTGGGACCTTGTTGATTACAAGCAGCAGCGTTTGTTCTGGACCTGAAATGATCCAACACGCCATAAAACGTACCGGTCCTAATGACCTCATCAGGAGGCGTGTCAACGCGGGAGGATCGAGTTAAAAGACGCCAGAGGGATTACGCAACCCTGCAGAGCCTCGTAGAGGTCTGCAGGTCTGGAGGCAAAGCACACAGCAACATACTTTAATGTAATGGAGAGACGGCTTGGAGGAGTGCATTCATGCCCCCAGAGGATTCTGGGAGATGAGCTTCCACCTGTCTGGTACGAGCCCATGACAGCTGTCATTAAATCTGCTTTATTGTAATGATCCATACGTCTGACTAACTCTGATGGAAATGACTTTAAATTAACTTTCGTTTTGTGTTGATTTTGGCAGAATGTGTGGATGAAGTTGTTGTTTTCTATGTTCACTTCATCCTCATATCTTTATGATCTGTAGCTGCCAGAATCTTAGAGTCTGACAGTTATTGTGTTGAGTTATGTTATGTTACATAATGTTATGTTACATAATGTTATGTTACATAACATAAAGATGTTATGTTGCTCGCAGTTTGTGGTTTCGGCTGAGATTTAGAGAGCTTTGATCAAATATTGTATCTGTCGAATTTCATCATCATCTTCTTATGAAATATTTGTATGATAACTTATTAGTTTCGGTACTTCTTGACACGTACTTCTGTACTTCCAACACGACCATTTGTGGCCTTTGTGGTATTTACACATGTCCACATCAACACCTCAAACATTAACATCAAATGAAGTACACAACCAGACAAACTCGTCACTGCAACACAACGTGATTTCATTGGCTGATTTTCAAAACATTCAAACAATTTACTCCATTTTAAAAACAGAAATATACACACAAAGCTCAAGGTTTCTCGTAACAATTCCACTGTTGTGACTTTATTTCAGAGAGCTAAATAGTTGTGTAACGTTGGCGTTGGAGGCATCGACCTCCTGGTCGTCCTCTGGCCATGTTCATCCCCGTCTTCATCTTCATCTTCCTCTGTCGGTCACGGTGCTGCGAGACGCCCTGTTTAGTATTCCCCTCAGTCATGTCTGTCTGCTTACACTCAATCACACACACACACACACACACACACACACACACCCACACACACACACACACACACACACACAGCTTGTGTGTTTTCCTACACAGGCTCCACATTCTACAGACAGATAGGTGCAGACGTGCCCTCACACAGCTGACAGTCCGTCCTCGGCTTCGTGGTTTGGCGCGTGTGAGGACGCGCGTGACGTCACGCTGAAGCCGCGTCACCGTCGCTTCACATTCAGCGGAAGCTCGTTGCCGTCACGGCGCGAGAGCATACGGGTCATTTGTGCCGAGGACGTTCACGTTGCACGTGAGACCGTCTCCTGCGACACGTGACCCTGTGAGGGGGACGTGGAGACGGCCGGCCGTTATTCCCGTTATTCCCTTTATTCCCGTTATTCCCTTTATTCCCGTTATTCCCATTATTCCCTCTGCGTGTTTGTTTTCTGCACATTTCAAGATGGCAGCCAAATATATTTATTTTTTATTTATTTATTTTTTCCTCCTAATTTTTATTTTTATTTTTTTTTCGGGGGGGAGGGTCCTAATTTTTTTTCTTCTTTTTTTTTTTGGGTCCTAATTTTATTTTTTTTTGGTTCTAATTTTATTTTTTTGTGACACAAATGGGCCTTCATAGTATCTCCTACACGCCCCACAGTTTATGTTAAAACAATATAAAATAAAGTTATATATGTGCAAAAAAATAACTCATATTTGGCAAAAAAAAAAAAAAAAAGATGAGCAAGGAAGCCGGTTGGATCCATGTTTTCATGTTGAAGTGTCCTTGAGCAAGGCACTGAAGCCCCAGAGCTTCACAGCAGCACAAAGCTGCTTCATTACTGAGGATGATGACATGCAGAGAATAATCCTCACTGTGGGATTATGAAAGGATTCTTACAAACATAAAAAAAATGTAAATTTGTTTTCAGAGTCTGCATCTCCCCAGCTGTAATACCTCCGCGCCCCACTAGAGGGTCGCGCCCCACACGGAGTTAACGGATCCTTAACAATACTCTTATAACTTCCTCAAATCGGTTACTAGTTTGTGTAACAGAGTAAAATGTAACTGCTATCACCGCCTCTGACTAGCAGAGACTCTGACGTCACGACACGCAGACTGAAGGCAAGACGCTAAGCTAGTTGCTCGGTTAGCGAGGGTTAGCTATGAGTAAAAAAACAAACATCTAAATCAGCTCAAGCCAAAAAGTTGTCTGTCAACACTGAAATCTAAACAATCTTGACTGACTCAACAATTGACTGTAAAATGTGAGTTTTACTTACTTTACTTTTGCCACAACAGTAAAAATGTTCTAGCACAGAAAAATGCTAGCTAGCCGTTAGCTCGCTGCAGTTAATGAGCCTGAAGTGAAAGATGGCGACCATTTTGTGCCTGTTGGTTCGCTGCTTCACACACAGCCATCAGTTAGTCAGCAGCTTTGAAGGGATTTCTGTTACATAAAGATATGAAAATCATGTTTATGTAGCGTGATACAGCGAAGAGTTAGGGAGGGAGATGAAGACGAGGAGAGAGGACAGATAGAGGAAGTGAAAAACAAAGGTAGTCAGATGACATTATGCCATGTTCAGAGCACCAGGGGCAGCTGTGTTTGTGTGTGTGTGTGTGTCTGTGTGTGTGTGTGTGTGTGTGTGTGTGTGTGTGTGTGTGTGTCTGTGTGTGTGTGTGTGTGCTGGGATTTTGAATAATGCAGTGTATATATAAGCGATCTCTCTTTATCTCTCTACTTTCTATTCGTTTAACTTCCTCGTCTCGTCCTCTGTTGATGGAAAACATGTTGAATCAACAGAAGGAGAAGAACAGGAAACAAAGCCATTGTTAAAATAGACAATACACAGCTAGTGTGCGTTGGTTTATTTCCCTCCGATTTCATAACCAAACATTTTCACTCCCAACTCGTCAATACTGGCGCTCCATATGGAGCTGTGATGAGGCGGATTGGGACGTGTGACGGACGCCGGGTCAAAATAAATCAACTTTCATGTTCTCAGGGAATTAGATTTAGGTTTAGGCGACATAAAAAAACATAAAATTCTGGCACAATTTAAAAATATCCACCACTTAGGACTGCAGACTGATTGAAATGTTAATTATGCACATAATCGTACAATAATGCACTTGACTTTGACTGTAATTTGTTTCCCTAAAAAGAGACAAAACAAACAATTTACAAAGTTAAAAAAGATGAATTTGCCTGACATTCTTATATTTATTCTTTAGATCCTGCAATAGTGTGGATGTTGTAAATTGCATGACGGCCCTCGTCCCCGTGGAGGTGGACTATGAAGCAAACTATCGCACAGTTTCATAGTTTGTGTGTCTCCGAGCAGATATTTCTGACATCAGTGTGTGATTACAAAGCTGAGAGCGAGAGCAGGCTGGTGTGTCGTGTTGCATCACCACCATCATCATCATCATGATGATGATGTCAGAGGGAGACTCCGCCGTACGCCGGGACGTCCTGACACAACGCATCAGACGGACTCTGACAACCCGGCTGTCAGCTGTCGGCTTCCTGTCCTTCAGGCGTTCGGCACTGAGCGACGCGTTGCCCTTCTGTCGTGCAGGAAGTCTTATTGTCTGACATCTTGAGCTCTTCATCACTGAGACGTGTGCGTTCACACAAACACAACACGCGGTGCATTCATCTCTTGCAGGAGGACGCTGGCGGCAACCTCTGCGTGTCCACATCCACAGAGATGTTTCCTCTGTGGAGAAGTCAGAATAACCTCCAGGATCTGTCTTTAGAGCGTCAGCCCCGTGACACAAACATTTGATTCATGCAGCTTTAATATCGATATGAACGTTTGCTGCAATCACTTTACTTTTAATACAGGAAGAGTTCCCACAAGGCAACATGCAACCTTTCTCTCTCAAACAGCGATCCCTCTTCCTCCTGCTGGATGTTTTGCACGATGAGTTTAATCATTAGTGATGAGAGGAAGTTGTGATTCCAGTCGATGAACATGAAATGTACTTGGCTTCACGCCTCACCACAGCTTTCAAATGTTAAAATAACAGTTTTAAATATCAAATGAAACGCTGTAACAACCAGTCACCCTCAGTCTGATCTGTGTGAGTTATTTGTCGCACTCAGACTTTGTCTAGACGTCGATTAAGTTCTTCCACTTGTCTGCATCGCCTGTCAATCAGAGTCCAGTTTGCCTCAGTAATTAACTTTCTCTCTCTCTCTCTCTCTCTCTCTCTCTCTCTCTCTCTGTCTCTCTCTCTCTCTCTCTCTCTCTCTCTCTCTCTCTCTCTCTCTCTCTCTCTCTCTCTCCCTTTCTCTCTCTCTCTCGAGACAGAAACTGGAGGAGATAATGGAGGATCACCACAAAGGACTGACATCGATTTATAGCCGCGACCTCATGATGAACATGTACACACACTCGAGCACACGCGGTGATTCGGTCTGAATGAGTCTCGCTGATGGCACTTTGAGCTTAATGTGGCTCTCCAAGGTGAGTTCATTCTCAGGAAAACATGCTCAGGTCTGACCGACGGGAGAAGAACCAACTTGCTGAAGCGTCGCTGTGACTCAGTCTAAACATCTCCAGTCTTTGAATACTGACTCTCATGTAAATGAGACAATATTCAGGTCAAACGAGCAAATAAAGAGCAACAAAAAGGTGCCTTGTGCAACAACTGGTGCTGTGTTTGATATTCTAGGGGATTTTTTATGATCAATGAATAATTCATGGTCATAAATATGGAAGCGGGACTGTTTCTGGGCAGCAGAAAAGCTGATATTCCAGAGATACTTTTCACTTTCTAGCGACAGAATATCTTCACTTGGACACTGAAGCAGAGTGTTTAGCTGAGGTTGCATTGTGAGGAAACACCTTTCCTCTAATAAACACTTATTCAAAAGGTGAATGCAGCTCCATCGGCTTATAAATGCAAGATAATCGCGTTATGGTTGTTTCATTAAGTTCACTTGGAGCTGACGTTCAGATGCTTCCAGGCTCAGTTCATCCTCACAGCGACATCACTGGTAAACGGTCCTCTGGTGTGTTGTGTGTTGTGTGTTGTGTCATTGTGTGCCACATCATAAGCTGCATTCAGACAGGATCAGCTCCTGTACAGTGGGGGGGGGGGGGCAGGTAATTTCATCTCAACAGTGTCGATGATTCCCCCGTTCAGATTTGTCCATTTCACCTTCAACCTTCATGACACTTCAGCTCCAAACCCGCTGCTGTGAGCAGACGAACACAAACGCATGTTCATATCAGCGTCCAGTGCTGCGTGAAAACGGCCTGCAGGTTAAATCCTGAGGGTTTTTCAAAGCGTGCGGGTTTGGCTGATCCTCCTGCCGACAGAATCAGCGGCTGCCGCCATTGTGGAGATGAAGGCTTTGCAGCTGCCGTACGATCTTCTTTATTTCTCTGAATATTTGGGTTCGTCGGCGTCGGAGCAGGAACAAGGTTCACGTTGCAGCGCCGCCACGAACACCTGGACGCTGCAGAGCTGCAAGGAAGGATGAGGAAGAGTCATGACGTCGGGATTAGGACAGATATGGTGCTGGAATGGACTAACGCAGTGGTTCTCAAACTGTGGGGCGCGACCCTCTAGTGGGGCGCCGAGGTATTACAGGTGGGGCGCGGGGGGAGATGCTATGAAGGCCCATTCCCGCCACAAAAATAAAATAAAATTAGGACCAAAAGAACCCCCCCCCCCTCCAATAAAAATTAGAACCAATAAAAAAAGAAATTAGGACCCCCCCAAAAAATTTAAAAAATTAAAAATAGGACCCCAAAAGAAGCACACAAAAAATTAGAACCAAAAAATAAATAAAAAATTTGAACCAAAAAAAAAAAAGAAATTAGGACCTCAAGAAATAACAATAAATAAAAATTAGGACCAAAAAATAATAATAATTACGACCCCAAAAGAAACAAAAAAAATTAGGACCAAAAAAAAATAGAGATGCAGATTCTTAAAAAATAGAAATGATATATATATTTTTAAAGAATCGTTTCATAATCCCACAGTGAGGATTATTCTCTGCATGTCATCATCCTCAGTAATGAAGCAGCTTTGTGCTGCTGTGAAGCTCTGGGGCTTCAGTGCCTTGCTCAAGGACACTTCAACATGAAACTATGGGGAGAAAACAGAGATCCAACCGGCTTCCTTGCTCATCTTTTTTTTGCCAAATATGAGTTATTTTTTTGCACATATATAACTTTATTTGCATTGTTTCAGCAAAGTGATTCCAGTTGACTCTTGTGATCAGGAACCGGATCTGATGCAAAGGTTTGGTTATAACTTGTGACGCTCGGGTTGTTGGTTGTATGACTGAACGTTTCTTCCTCCTTGCTGACCTGAACGTCGTCACGTGAGAAGTTGCTGGACGCTCGTGATGATTCATACGGGTGATGTGACTCATCACCCAGAGACTCTGATCGTGTCCTAATGGGATCAGACACACTTTGTATTCCTGTAAATGTTCTAATCAAAGTGCAAATTAAAGAGCTTGAGTTGTAAGAAGAGTTCACGCTACAGCTCTTTCATCTGCTCGATTAAAAGACATCTTATGAACGCTTGCAGTTAAATCTAATGTTTGTGAGCGTGTCTGTGCTTCTGCACCTACGTACAACACACACACACACACACACACACACACACACACACACACACACACTATAGATGCAGTATACAGTACAGTATGTTATTGTTACATCATGCCTGGGCTGAAAGCAGAGCAGCATGTTCATGTGCATCATACGTGACACACCGTCAGCCTACATGTCATCTCATCCCTTGTTGTAAACCAACTCATGTGTCAGATTGTCTTATCTTGCAATTTTGCATCCAAGCTTATGGACTTCTGCCTCTTCGCCTGATTCATAACTGGTAAATAATTAGTAATAAGAATTAAAAATCAAGACATAACTGTCTGGTATTGACTTCTGCTTGTAACTTTCCTCTGGTCGAACTTTGCAGTTCCAACCTGGTGATAGTGCGACGTGACAACACGTCTCCTGTGTGTGTGAATGTTTAATGTCTTTCATTCTGGCTCATTTGCATATGAAGTCAAGCAGCTGTGCACATAACACATCTGCTCTCGACTCTCTAAACCAAACACGGTTTATGAACATTGACTCTTTTAGTTCAGTGTGTTTGAACAGATGACAGAGACGTCATTTGAAATCGAGCAGCACCTGTAAATGTGACGGTTCTCACCTCGTCGTGAACTTTCTGAAAGATTTAGATGACTGCATTTCCAGTCAAAATGGTAGCTGTTAAAGGGACAAATTCACGTTCAGGTTCATACTAATGTGTTGCTTTCCACTGAGACGCTTGTCTCCTGAAGACCTCCTAAAAAATTCCAGTCTGCTCAGATCGGCTTGCCAGAAAAATCTGCTGCACCTTTGTAGAAGTGGTGCTGAAGCTGTGGGAGGAGGAACAGATGCTAATGAGCGTTGGAAGGAGCCCTCTCTCAATGTCTTGATGAATTACATGTTTTCTAATCAAAGCAGCTCTTAAAAAACGTTTCTTAGTTCGTGGGCAGTGACTTCAGGTGATGCAGATTCATGTCCACATCATGAGAAACATGAGCTTTTAAAGATAAGCCCTTTTTTAATTTAACTAACAAGATGCAAAACTGCGTTTGTTTCATTGTTTGCCACCAGGGGGCAGCATGTACCTGCAGTCAACACGTTTCAATCCCCAAAGCACTTCAGCAGCAGGGGCGGAGCCAGATGTTGTAAACGTTTAGTTTAATCCAGGGGAATTATACCAGCTCCATGAACTGTTGTAACAAGTGCCGACACATCTGTTTATCGTTTGGGAAAAACATAAATAATCACCCTGTAGAGCCTACATGCTATTTAATATTGAATTGTTCGATAACTGTGTCCATCATATCACAACATGGGGAGCGATTTAGCTAAATCAACATTAGCCTTTGTGGAGAATAATGTTCATCTGACAAATCTGTGACCTTTGCATGTAAATGCTGTAATAATCTGAGCTGCTATGAAGTGAATGTAGTGTTCGAGAATTGTATTTGAATATTATCCTTTCCTCTTCTTTTCTTTTCACATGTATTCCTTGAAAAAATGAAAGAAATCCTCATGTCCGTAGATGCTAACTTAGCTATTTATCTAGCAAGCTAGCAGCCGAGTCAAACACGACATGGCTGCAGTCGGCGAGAGGAACAATGACTTTCACTCCTGCACGACCCGAACAGGACGAGCGCTTAAAGATAATGATGCAGTTAGAGACTTATAATATAAAATATAATGACGTCAGTTTAAGTGACAGTTATGTCACTTCTACACCAATAGAACTTTGTTTACATCTCTTTCTGTACAAATACATTCCTGGTCCCATCCATTGGTTCTGTCACACCACTTCATGAACATCTCTGACCTGGACTGCTGTGCTTGGGCTGTTTTTTTTTTAAACATTTGACTTGAGGTGATGTATTTTCTCTGGATGTTTGTTTCTCTTCTGCCGTTTATTCCATTTCAGAATCAATTGTTTGTCGTTGTGTTCACTTGTCAGACGTCTGAAGGCTATTTATGACACAAGAGATATTACCTTAATATGGACCTTAATGAAACACATGAAGGGTTCCCTTAAGGATGACTTCACGTCCCCTGAAGCACAGCAATCAAAGCGGTTAATGTGACCGTGAAGAGACATCTCCGGCTCAGTCGACCTGAAAACACCACAAACTGCTCTCATTGACACTTTGAGGACGCATCTTGCATGCTGGTCAACATCTTCCTGCAGAGAAAGAAAGAGTCCTTATGCTCCACCTCAACATGCTGCTATCCATGACTTGGTATGCAGCTGTAGCGCCCCCCTGTGGTGGCAGAAAGCACTGCACGGGGCATTCAACAGTTTATCCCATGGACACAACAAGGGCAGCCACATGTTCCAGACTGTGGAGCTTTTGGCATCATTCAGGCCTGTTAAAGGAAAACTAGGCTTCATTCACAATGTGTCCACATGTCACACTTTGTTGTGTTGTGTTGTTGTGTTGTTGTGTTCATGAGAAGGTCTCTCTAAATGTTTCTATGTCAGCTCCACACCGGGCAGCTGACGTGCAGCGGGAATGCGTTTTGATAAGACTTTCACACCCCGTCCGCATATCAGAGGAGATTTGTGCCACCAGATATGATTCAGGATTGTGTAACCGATCAAAGGTTAACCTCTGATAACGCACAACGCTGGAGACCGACGCCGACACGGCCAGAGAACCTGCAGGGGCCTCTGGACGGAAAGGAAATACATCCAATGCTGAAAGTCAGCTCGTGGTGTTTCTTTAAGCTTCAATACCATCATCATCATCATCATTCCTGTAACTCTGGGGCAATGATGTAAGATATACACCTTTGGAAAAGAATGAGCACAGATTGTGTGTTAATATACATATCAGGTACTTCTACTCATGCAGGAAGTACAATACCTGAATTATAGGACTTTTATTGGAAGCTCAAATGCAAATGTCTAGAGACAAATATTATTCTCAAATCTCTTTTTAGATAATCCCCCATCATCATCCTCACCTTTTCTCTCTAATTCTCTCTGCTTGGTGTATGGCGCCCCCTCCTGTTGCTCTGCTCACTCACAAAAACACACAACAATTTCTTGAGTTTTCATGTATAAAACTCAAAAGAAATTGCTCATTTTAACAAAGAAAGTTGTAAACCCCAAAACACTCACGTTAAGTAACAATAAACTAACATCTTTCATTACGCATCCAAGTATGTGTGAAAAATAAACCAGTGTATTGCAAAATGATTATTAGCTCGTATCTATAAAATAAAATGTCCGTAAGTGAAGTAAACGTGTGGTAAAATAATGCATGAATTATTACTTTAAACCGTCTTTTGATTTATAATAACTTGTAGAACAAATAAAAGTATATATATATATATATATATATATATATATATATATATATATATATATATATATATATATATATATATATATATATATATATATATATATATATATTCTACACACAGTATATAAAGTTTTATTAGAGAGAACTCCGGATCTCCAGCTGCTTGGATGGACGTGAATCCGCGCATGCGCAGTGCCGCCTCTGTCCGCCAGGGCGGTGATCTCTCTTTCCCTCCCTCTTACACACACACACACACACACACACACACACACACACACACACACACACACACACACACACTTTCTGTCTCTCTTTCTCTCTCTGTGGGAAAAACCCGAGCAGGAGGAGAGCAGCAGAAGGGGAGGAGGCGGACTCCTTCTTCTTCTTCTTCTTCTTCTTCTTCTTCTTCTTCTTCTTCTTCTTCTTCTTCTTCTTCTTCTTCTTCCGATACAGCGGCGGCGGCAGGATATTTAGAAAAATACATTTTTATAACCCCCCCTCCTCCTCTCACCCCTCCACCCTCCTGCTGCAGAGCTGCAGAGCAAGAAGAAGAAAAAAAAGCCACACGGATGTGCCTCCGAAAGAGCAGCGGATACCGCCCTCCGGACCTTATTAATGCCAAGATTGTGAGTATCTGATCGGTGCAGAAACGCGCCTGGACGCGGGGGAGGGGGGGGGGGGGGGTGCTGGTCCGCTGGTCCGCTGGTCTGCTGCTGGTCCCAGTTTAATTTCCCCTTCCCTCGTATCCTCGAGTCGGCGGCGGAGCTTTTCCTCGCTCCGTGTAGAGGAAAAGGTCGGTCTCCGTGATTCCTTACCTCCCTCCTTGCCGTACCTCCTTGATTCCTTCTCTCAAGAACGGGAAGCGGACGAGGAAATCTTGGAGGGGGGGGGGGGGGTCGGTTCTTTGAGACGGGTTACTTAATGACACCAGCGGAGGTGTTTCTGCCCGTAGCTGTTGTTCTGGTTCCTCCAGCAGGAACCTGGTTGCGTAAAACACACGCAGCTCACTGGTGGAGCTGAGGAGACGTAACAAACGGGTTTTCCTACTTTATTACTTTATTTAAGTTTGCTTTCTTTAAAAAAAAGTATTTCTTTCACTTTATGTCCTGTAAGTGGCTTTGTACAAAAGAAACAACTGTAAGGACCCGCCACTGGTCCACTAGGACCCTCCACTGGTCCACTAGGACCCGCCACTGGTTCACTAGGACCCGCCACTGGTTCACTAGGACCCGTCACTGGTCCACTAGGACCCGCCACTGGTCCACTAGGACCCTCCACTGGTCCACTAGGACCCGCCACTGGTTCACTCGGACCCGCCACTGGTTCACTCGGACCCGCCACTGGTTCACTAGGACCCGCCACTTGTTAATTAAGACCCGCCACTGGTCCACTAGGACCCGCCACTGGTTCACTAGGACCCGCCACTGGTCCACTAGGACCCGCCACTGGTTCACTAGGACCCACCACTGGTTAATTAAGACCCGCCACTGGTCCACTAGGACCCGCCACTGGTTAATTAAGACCCGCCACTGGTCCACTAGGACCCGCCACTGGTTCACTAGGACCCGCCACTGGTTAATTAGGACCCGCCACTGGTTAATTAAGACCCGCCACTGGTCCACTAGGACCCGCCGCTGGTCCACTAGGACCCGCCACTGGTCCACTAGGACCCGCCGCTGGTTAATTAAGACCCGCCACTGGTCCACTAGGACCCGCCACTGGTCCACTAGGACCCGCCACTGGTTTACTAAGACCCGCCACTGGTCCACTAAGACCCGCCACTGGTTCACTAAGACCCGCCACTGGTCCAGTAGGACCCGGGTCGGCTCAGCTGACGGAACCTTCAGGCTTCACTTCATCAAACTTCATTCATTGGCATTTAGTCGTGTTTCCATTTCCACTTTCATGTATTTTGGCTCATGACTGTTCTCTCTTCTTTCTGTCAGCCCATGAGCGTGTTCCCTTGCTCACATGTGAGGACACAGTGTGTGAGGACACAGTGTGTGAGGACACAGTGTGTGAGGACACAGTGTGTGAGGACACAGTGTGTGTGTGTGTGTATACGTTGTGCATTTAAAGTTTAGTACTAGTTGTGTCACACTGGAGGCTGCAGCGTTGTCGTGATGCTGTGAAGGCTCTGAAGGTCCCGTCTGGTTCTGGGCTCCGACCTCAACAGCCTGCAAAGGATCTTCGTTCTGTTGGCCGTTGGAATGACTCGAAGGGGTCGTGTTCTTGTTTTTAATTGTTTGTCATTTGCAAAGGGATGCATGTCCCACATGAAGCAGCCTGCCACAAAGACGTAAACAGACGTTGTGTCGTGAGGAAGTTGTGTTGTTTCTGCGGCTCCTGAACAGAATAAGATTGTGTATGTTCTGCTTTTGTCTTTATTGTTTTCACTGTGGACTTCTGGACCAGACCATTGTCCTCTGTGTGGGACAGTGAGGTGAGGTGTTTCCTCAGCTTGTAACATCTCTTCAGACATCAGCTCAGCTCTCGGGCCCTTCAAGCTTCATCCAGAACAACCTGATGAACCCAAATATTAGGTTATTTTTTAGCTTCAGTTTTACATTTTTAGGATTTTGTGTATTTCATTTCTTCATCTCCTGGAATAAAAAAACACACCAAAGCTTTCGGAATATGCATCTTACGACAAATCAAGAGACGAACGTCAGTCGAGTAACAGACTCCTGAGAAAGTGAAGGCCTCTAATGGACCCAAAAGGTCCGAGTTGCCATCCAGAAGAGGCGAGAACAGAGAGGAACGTCTGGCTGGAGCTTGTATCAGAGCGTAAAGTAACCCGTGGAGGGCTCGGGCCCAAAAGGATGCATTTGGTTGCTGAGACCGAGCAACATCAAGATGTTCCCAGCTGAAGGTTCTGGTGGACACGTTGCTCAACGCCCCAACGCCTTCATACGATGCAAACTCATAACGATGCATCGTATGACGCTGCAGCGTATTTCAATGCTCAACACCGCCATAGCGCCCGTTGGATGTGTTGTGCTCTTGCAGTTACAGTTCGTCCACATTTCAATGTTTTTGTATATTAATATACGGCCCGATCAGCTGACATTTGGGACGGTTAACACAAAGAAGTCAGTGTGAGACTCTTCGCACGGCGTCTTTGTGGTTTGTGCGTTCATGGTGACCTTGCTGGGCTTCTTGATGGTATGTTTATGTATAAACTGACACCGTGAAGCTGCTCCTGCAGCGGCCCAGCGGCCCTCGTGTTGTGTACATTAACGTGTACGTCACGACCTCAGTGTGAAGTACGGCTTCAATATTTCTATCATGACTTCCTTCGAGCGAGCGCGTGGAACCGTTGTCGGTCAAACCTGCTGGATCCTCGTGTTGTGAGGAGGTTTTTGATGCACACGATTCTCTGAAAGCCTCTTGAGGTCCATCTTTCCTCTCTCAGGTGAGCAGTCGAACCAGCTGGAGGAGGAAAATTAAACCGCTTCAAACACACGATGCCCGCTAGAAATCTCTCACTATTAGATTCATTCACAACAGCAGTTGTTTTCTACTCCACCAAGTCAACAGATCGACAGTTATGGCTTTCTAATCAAATTAATCTCTGGCTAATTTGGGGGTCCCAATCCTGAGATTAGGAGAAACAGCTCTCAGATATTAACTTGTCAGGAGTCTGGAGGGTTTTTTTATTCTTTGGTTGCCAGTTGGTGCTCACTTCCTCTTCCTGCAGCTTTCATCATTGTGTCTGTTGCTCACTTCCTCTTTTTACTTTTAGTTGTTGTTTTTAAGTTGGCTTCTCTCTCTCTCTCTCTCTCTCTCTCTCTCTCTCTCTCTCTCTCTCTCTCTCTCTCTCTCTCTCTCTCTCAAGTTCTGTCTCGCCCATTTCAACTTGTCTGTGATTGTTTGTTTCTGTCTTTCTGTCCACCTCTAATGTAGTTGTGTGTGTGTGTGTGTGTGTGTGTGTGTGTTCATGTCTTCATCAGCATCTTGTGCCTCCAGTGACTCTGTGGTTTCTCCTTTCAGCCGTTGTTGTTGTTGTTGTTGTTGTTGTTTGATAAAAAATCACACACAAGAAGTCATTTCTTCTGTCACATCATCCGTCATCAGGATGTCGGATCAAAACCTTTTCGATCTTCTGGTGTCAAAGGTCGGAGAGTTTTCTCAGCTCATCGAGAACGGCGTCGTTCCTCTAATAACAAACAATAACAAACAATAACTTTCATCATTTGTTTGTTTCCTAATCAGCTTGTCTGTGAACCACGTGGCTCATAACATGTTTATGGAATAGTTTTGTCACCAGGTGATGTCTTCAAGTCACCAAACTATGTTTTACATTAATGTTTCTTTAAAGCAGAGGTTCTCTAACTGTGGGGCGCGACCCTCTAGTGGGGCGCGGAGGTATTACAGGTGGGGCGCAGGGGGAGATGCAGATTCTTACTTTTTATTTATAAGAATCCTTTATTAATCCCACAGTGGGGATTATTCTCTGCATGTCATCATCCTCAGTAATGAAGCAGCTTCGTGCTGCTGTGAAGCTCTGGGGCTTCAGTGCCTTGCTCAAGGACACTTCAACATGAAACTATGGGGAGAAAACAGGGATCCAACCGGCTTCCTTGCTCATCTTCTTTTGTCATACTTTTTTTTTGTCGTCATATTTTTATTGTCATACTTTTTTCATATTTTTTATCACTTTTTTTGTCATACTTTTTTTTTGTCGTCATATTTTTTTGTCCCTTTTTTTGTCATACTTTTTTTTTGTCGTCATATTTTTTTGTCATATTTTTATTGTCATACTTTTTTCATATTTTTTGTCACTTTTTTTGTTATACTTTTTTTGTCGTCATATTTTTTTTGTCATACTTTTTTTGTCGTCATATTTTTTTTGTCATACTTTTTTGTCATACTTTTTTTTGTCGTCATATTTTTTTGTCATATTTTTATTGTCATACTTTTTTCATATTTTTTGTCACTTTTTTTGTCATACTTTTTTTGTCGTCATATTTTTTTTGTCATACTTTTTTTCATATTTTTTGTCACTTTTTTTGTCGTCATATTTTTTTGTCATATTTTTTTGTAATTTTTTTTTGTCATATTTTTTTGTCATTTTTTTTGTCACTTTTTTTGTCATAGTTTTTTGTCACACTTAAAAAAAATTGTCACACTCTTTTTTCTTCTTTTATAGTCATAATTATGACTTTTTGGTGGAACTGGGCTTCCATAAGATGCAGATTCTTGTGTGTTTTTTTTAAAGAACCTTTCATAATCCCGCAGTGGGGGGATTATTCTCTGCATGTCACCGTCCTCGGTCATGAAATCGGGGTCGTTGTTGCGTAACTTGAGGCGACCGGGTCCGAGACGCTGAGCCGGCGGCCAAAAGTGAGTTGATGATGACATTGATGAAGAGTCGTGGCCGACACCCGACCCGCTTAATGAAGTCAGGAGCGGCTCTGCTGGGGGGGCGGCGCCTGGTCGGGCGTTAATATTAGCCTAATCGCCGCCTAATGGAGTTCCACCGTGAGAATGTGACGCGCGTCATCGCCGATGAGAATAGCAGCGCCCTGCGCGACCGGCCGGCGCTCTTTATTCAATCATCTGGTTCAGACGTCCGCACGACGTTCACGTGAGGGAAGTTCACAGAAACACAAACCAGTTCACTTCCTTCTGTCGTTGAGCTTTTAAACATCAGATCTGTGAAACTGTGTCTGCTGTGATCCTGACGATTGGTCCACACACACACTCACTGTGGCTTCTTTTCTCTTTTTGTGTGTGTGTGTGTGTGTGTGTGTGTGTGTGTGTGCGCTGTTGCCTGTGTTCTTCATCATGTGTTTGTGGTTAAATGTATTTTTTGGTGCATTTTGTGTGATTTTGTTTTTGGTTCATGTGCTTGTGATGCATTTGTATTGTGCTTGTTTGTCACATGTACTTGCATGTACATGTGTGTGTGTGTGTGTGTGTGTGTGTGTGTGTGTGTGTGTGTGTGTGTGTGTGTGTGTGTGTGTGTTCATAAAGGAGAGGTCCGAGGCAGAAGGGGGGATGACATGCATGCGTCCGGCCTGCTAACACCGCTGACGACTCACACACTAACCGACCTTCCGCCCTCGCGACATGACGGACGTCCTGGTAAACCAACTGCATCTCTTTCTCTCCTTTTTTTGTCTCCTAGATTCCTTTCCTTGCTCGTCCTCTCGTTGTTCATGTCTTCATGTCTCAATAAGCACAATTTGTTTCCCTGTCTGGCAAATGGTTTTGTCAGCAAAGCGATGAGAGACGGTTCTGTTCTTGAGTTGTTTCTGGATCAGTTGTGATACTCGGCCTGAAAACACTCAAACGAGTCTGTGAGTCCAGGCCAGGGGAGTCAAACATGCGGCCCGCGGCCCGGATACGGCCCGCCAAGGGGTCCAGCTCGGCCCGCCAGATAACTGTGCAAAAAAAAGACATTTTAAAATAGTTTTTTAAAGTGACAGTCTCCAGTTTATCGAGGAATTCTGTGACGTTTAATACGTTTGATCTTTCATCAGGTTTTAGTAGCTAAAAGAAGCAGGAAGTGAAGCAACTGGTTGCATCTTCAGTTGCAATCGATGAGAGCAACACATTGCTCAACTGACCGTATTCACTCGTGGCGTTGATGAGATTTTGAAGTCGTTTAAAAATGGATGACGTCATGGAAGCGACGTCGCAAAGCCAGAGAGCTGACGTCTGAATGTTTGGTCTTCATGGTTCTAGTTTATTAAGGAAAAAAACCTTAAAATAGAGTTTATCATCCAGATGATTTAAACACAGAGACATGTTGTCGTTATGATGCTGTGATTTTACTCGCTAAATTGACCCAACTATGTTTTATATGTTCTCGTTAATCACGTGTCCTTCAACATGAAGGTTAACATCAAGGTTGAATATGACGCTGCATACAATTTAAATCTTGAAATCTCTCTAAATTTAACCAAAGCGCTTCTCCTGAACCGTCCTGTGACTCCTTCTTCCTTCCTTCCTTCCTTCCTTCCTTCTTCCTTCCTTCTCAAAGAGAAGACACATTCCTCTCTGCAGCATCGCCGCCTGCAGCGTTTACGCAGCTTTAGGGAGACGCAGTCAGATTTGTGAAGTTTTGGTGTCAAAAGAGGAACGTTGACAAGTCCGGACCGGACTGCCGAGCGGTCCGCCGCTCAGAGCGGGAAGGAATGCAAACGTTGGGTTTTAGCGGCATTTCTTCCCTTGCAGCCATGTTGGCGTGATGAATGGGCCAATGCAGTCATGACGGGTTGGGTAGCTGTGTGTGTGTGCGCGCGTGTGTGTGTGTGTGTGTGCATGTGTGTGTGCGTGTGTGTGTGGGTGTGTAGACACCAGGTCTGATTCATCAAGTTTCAGAAAGAAACCATAAGAAGCCCTGTGTGTCACAATACCTCTGACTCTGTTTCCTGCCTCTCTCTCTCTCTCTCTCTCTCTCTCTCTCTCTCTCTCTCTCTGTCTCTCTCTCTCTCTCTCTCTCTCTCTCTCTCTCTCTCTCTCTCTCTCTCTCTCTCTCTCTCTCTCTCTGTTGCGTTGGGCTGTTGTGTGTCTTCCTCCTTCACTGGAGTGAGTGTGTGTTGACTGATGGAAACGCTGCCGCTCTGTTAGCCAAACAGAGAACAGAACAAAGAACCCGTCGGTTCTCTTCATCCTCCGTTGACCCGACTCGTCCCGGTGAGCTTCGCGGCTGAACGCCGTTCTGTGTGTGCGACGGCGTTCTGGTTATTTTGTCCACTCCTCATGGCTCGGCCGATGGAGCGAAGGCAGCGCCGGCGGTCGGTGGTTTGATTCCCGTGAGGGTGTTGGTGGTTTAACGCTCTCTGTTGTTTCCTGTGATGAAACTCTGTCCACGTCCCGTTAGATGAACTTCACATCGTCATCAGTCTTCAAACGAGGACGTTGAAGAGGGAATATGCAGGTTTCTGTATTTTTTTTGGTCTGTTAAAGATAAATATTGTTCATATTTTCCACATCAGGAACGTTTCAGATGGATTTCACGTGTTTCAGGTGTTGTCTTTCTTCAGTTAATTGTTTATTTTTGATGCTTTCTGCTTTTATGGAAACAATGAAGATAATGGAAAGAAGACAATTTCACCATTTCATTTAAATACACTAATCATTTTTTAAATCAGTTAAATCTCATATATATGTTTTATATCTGAGATTTATTTATTTATATATATATATATATATATATATATATATATATATATATATATATATATATATATATATATATATATATATATATATATCTCTAGTACACCCGGGCGTCAGCAGGAAGGTTTGGATGTTCGTCTGTGACTGAAGAGTCAGATTTGGCGGCTTTGCAAGAAATGACTGAAGTCAGATGATTGATGTTTATTTTTCTGTCAGGCTGCCATTGATTCTTCCATTCATTCAAAGATTTTCCAATTTCTTTTTTAAACAGACTTTAAATGTCTTGTACAACAAACAAAACACAAAGAAATTGTGTTAAATATCTTGTGAAATGTCTCTAAAAAGCACCTTTTTTTAGTTTTAATGAGTAATGTTGTTAAATAGGTGCAGTGAAGTTAAAAGTACAATATTTCCCAGTGAGATGTTGTGGATGTAAACACGCGTTTCAAGCGTGCGGGCGAAAAAGCGTTGCAAAACATTCGCAACGCTTTCGCTGTGAACGCAGCATCAGAGGATCCGATGTCCGGTCGCACAACCTGTGAAACAACGAAGTGAAAGGTTACCGATGGAAAATGTGGACCTGTAGTGTAGAGCAACTGTACGCAGTGTTGACATTGTAATGAGTTGCAAGTGGATCATGAATGTGTTGAAAACGCTCCACAACTTTCATCTGGTGCAGACACACAAACAGAAGCAACATGACACGGCTGATGGGTCAGACACTAGAAGATGTTGGTTTGTTTGTGAGACGTGTGCTTCACAACCACCACGAGGGAGGCGAGCCGCTGGAGACGGCGCCCAGCCATACTGTCACATTAAGTGTCTTTGTGTGTCTTTGTGTGTCTTTGTGTGTCTTGGGTTGCTCGTTTGGGACGTTGCTTGTGTTTCAAGTGTTTGTAATGACCTGCAAACATCCTCTTGTTTGGTTAAGTGAGATTTGTTTGAAATGGTTGTGTATAGCTCCTGTGATGTGTGTGTCTGTGTGTGTGTGTCTGTGTGTGTGTGTGTGTGTGTGTGTGTGTTTAGCCAGGCATGTCCATAGAAGGTGAAGCGAGGAGATGATTTTTGGAGTTTGTTGGCGTCGTCCTCTGGTGAACAACCTTGACACACAGAGCGCTGCGAGGCCGGATTTATAGACCCACTTATCGTGTGTGTGTGAGTGTGTGTGTGTGCGTGTGTGTGTGTGTGTGTGTGTGTGTGTGTGTGTGTGTGTGTGTGTGTGTGTGTGTGTGTGTGTGTGTGTGTGTGTGTGTGTGTTGTCAAGTAGTAGAGGTAGTAGTGTGAAAGCTAACGTGTGTGTGTGTGATTTTCAAAGAAAGTAAATGAAGAGAGGCATATCAAGAGCCAGAGGAGAGGAGGGGTGTGTGTGTGTGTGTGTGTGTGTGTGTGTGTGTGTGTGTGTGTGTGTGTGTGTGTGTGTCTGTGTGCATTAGCAGAGCTTCAGCAGTGTGTAACATGTCAGGGCAGGAGCTTGGCAAAGCTCCTCTCTTCCATAAAACGATGTCTTGTCTTCCCGCTCCAGAGCCGCGGTGACGACATCAAGAACATCACAAAAAAAACATGCTGGGAAAATGTACGCACTTCTTTTTGTTTTACTTTGTCGTCAGTGGACAGACACACACACTCTGACTGGTCTCTCGTTGTGAGGCTGTCATCATCCTGGAGGTTTATACGGTTATTACTAGACGGACCTCGTACCTGTTTCTGAAGAGAGAGTTTATGTTATGGATTAAAATCACTTGATTCAATGCAACATATTGATTATTCAAGTTCAAACATTGATGTGAATATTCGTCGGTTGTCTTCTTGGCATGTTTTTATCAATATCTTTGGGGGTGGACTGCAGACTTTCGGGCTGTGGCTTGTTCTAGTTTCACATCAAATCTGAGGAGATTAGATTTAAGTGAATAAGTTGCAGCAGACGTGACGCCTCCTTTAGTGACGATGAGTTTCTTTCTTTTGGGACTTTTTCATTCCAGCAGCGTGTAAAATACAAAGCGTGAGAACACACGGCGGGTCGTTAGTAGAAAACGTGCCTCTGACTTTGTCGCTGGGAGTAATTCATGTGGCGTGTTGAGCGGACACTCGCGTGTTGTTTGTGTTTTCCGTCGCTGTGAGGAGGCGTTCGTGTCCAGCTGAGTCAGCAGTTCACTCGTCGCCCGCGATGCCGACAGACCGGCGGCGTCTTTGGCTGCGAGCTGTTGGACGTCGCTGCAGCCAGACTGATGGGAGACGCTCGTGTTCGCAGCAAAAAACACCTCCAGCCTCCGAGCTGAGGTTCTGTACACGACCACAGAGGTCAAACATGGAAGCGTCGAGTCGGCTTGTAATTTATCGCCGGTGTAAAAAAAAAAAGAGATGAAGTGAAGGAACTTCTGCAGGAGAAGATCAAAGGAGTGGTCATATTTAATGTGCCTCAGTTATGGATATAAAACAACACAAAAGAGACGCACGTGACGCTGTTAGTCGTTCAGTTTAAAGTGATAGTGTTGAGAAAAATGCTTTTTTATTGAACTGTTATTGTAGTTTGAATCTTCTACGATACAACTGGGAAAAAACTACTTTTGTTATCACTTAAATGTGTGAATCTATAGCATATCATATATTTAAATTCTCTCACATAGCTTCACAGTGTCCGCTGTGTCCTCATCCACTCAGTGAACTCTGCTCTCAGTGTTCAGCAAAAAATCTGCTATAGTTAACAAAACTCCGACATTTCAGCTTTCTATAATGTAAAACATTAAACGCAGACGAGCAACAGCAGTAAACCAAAAAAACCTGCAGGTTGCACGTAGGAGGGGGGGGGAACACACACACACACACACACACATATATATATATATATATATATATATATATATATATATATATATATTCATTCATTCATGCGGTTTGGCCTTTCATTTACACGAAAATTGAGGTTTTATGACAGAAAACGATCATTTCTAAAACCTCCGTCCAAGTAGAAATTTATGAAAACTCAGTTTGTGTGTTTGTGTGTTTGTGTGTTTGTGTGTGCATGAGGTGAAACAGAGTTTTAGGTCCTCAAACGTCACCGTATGCGACTGTAAATGCATCACGTCCCATATGAGCGTGTAGTTCATGTTTACTGTTGAAAGGAAGAGGAAGTCCATCGTGATGCTCGTGGTTGTTGGTTTTGAGGATTCTGATTGGTCCGCACGGCTTCAGCCTTCTCGTTCTGCCGCCACCTGCAGGTTCGCCGGAGTTATGGCGGCGCTCGGCGGCGTATTCATGCGGCTTCACGTGAACAGAAACTTTTTAGAAGACGGTCTCGTGTGCAAGACGTTACTTTTGAAAGCGGAGCAGCAGAAATATTCTGTAAACACTCGGCTGTGCAAATGTGGGCCGAGTTCACAGCAACCAGTTGATCAGATGTTTGTGTTTTTCTGTACATTTGTTTAGACGTGAAGACGTCGTAGTGCCATCACTCCCATGGGGATTAATCCAGAGATTGTTATAAATGATTGACAGGTGATGAGTTTCATTCAATCCCAACACTACAGTACTTTATCCTCCTTTCATTTCATCTTTCTTCCTCTCGCTCCATCGTCATGAACCTCGACACCGTGTCGCACAAGCGCACACACAAACTCACAGAGGGCTGCTGGCGATCAGGTGGTGAGATTACGGAGCGGTAATCTCTCAGATTAATACTTTAAATGAATGTTTAATTACTTAATCCCTGCTGGCAGGTGCAGATGTGTGTGTGTGTGTGTGTGTGTGTGTGTGTGTGTGTGTGTTCGAGTGTGTGTGTGTGTTCGAGTGTGTGTTGGTCGACAAACATACATTACACAAATGGCCGGCAGAGCTTCTCTTGCTTTACTGGCATGGTGTGTGAGTCCATCTGTCCTGCCAGAGCATGATGACACACACACACACACACACACACACACACACACACACACACACACACACACACACATCAGCACAAAAGAGGGGATCACAGTGCAGTTGACCTGTAGAGTTTGGGGGAAAAAAATCAATACAGCACAGTATCGCGATATTTTGCGTAGCGATATATTGTATCGATACACGGAAGCCGAGTATTGATCTTTTATGTAATCAATTCTAAATGTTTTTGGTCCTAGAATAATCAAATCAATTTATTTTTGTTGACAAAGTTTTCCTTTGGGGACTATTTGCGGTTCAAAATGTTTTAATAAATCGCATTATATCGCGATACTCAAGGTATCGCGATAATATCGCATTGTGGCGATATTGTATCGTGGGACTTCTGGTGACTCCTATTGACCTGTAGATGTTTGATGGACATGCACAGAGCTGCAAGCATCTATCCTTTAATACACAACACACATTTGCTAGTTTTTACCCTATTTAATGCTTTCATGTTAACAAAGATTAAAAACACAACTTTAACTGTGTCGTTCATTAAGGTCATCAAGCTGTCAGGAACTTGCGATCTTCTTCAACCAAGTCGAAGATGACGCGTCGTTTAAATTTGACTTCAATCAACTGAAGCTGATTGTTTCCACAGAGGTCAAACAGTCCAGATGAAGTAAACCAAAGTCATGTTGTTTAAACTGTTGCTCACATTGTGCGACTCTACAGCTCGATGTGTAGGATGTGCTTTCCTGAATGAGGCAACGCTGACTCATTCTACTCGTGTAGCAGTTAGCTCGCTCGCTCATGGCTCTTAACTGCTGCACAATTATTGCCAAAATACTAACCACGATTTTATTCATCAGGGAACAGGTTAACTGCATTTTAAAGTACATTTCAAAGTTGTGCTACTTTGGTGCCAACGCACAGATGTGTCAGAAGGAGACAGAGGTCTCACGCGGTGCTTTTCCTTGAAGCTAAATCAAATTGCACCGAAACATTTTGATCTCAAATTAAATCCAGTAGAGTTTTTCATCAATAAATAAGATCTTCATCTGAATTCAGGGCTTTTTAACGGCCTCTTTCTAAAAAACATGGTGCTAAATGTGTAAAATACAGGATACCTCTGTTGAATGTCTGTGTGGCAAAGGAAGTGTGTGCGTGTTTGTGTGTGTGTGTGTGTGTGTGTGTGTGTGTGTGTGTGTGTGTGTGTGTATCCAGTTTAATCAGATTAACACTTCGACCCAAATCCTGTTAAACGCACAAACACACTGAAATGAACGTGGAGCAAGAGGAAGTGAGACATCTGCTCAAAAGGAACTGTTCACTTTATCTTTCTTACTTCACCTCCTTTTCTCAGTCCTCTTTTCTTTCTTTTCTTTTGTTCTTTCTTTCTTCTTTCTAAACTAAACTGGTCATGAACTTTCTCACGTTCACTCATCACCTGGAAAACATTAATTAAAGCACACGTACACTTTTTGTACAGACTTGCCTTTTCTCTCTCTCTCACACAGACACACACACACACACACACACACACACACACACACACACACACACACACACACACACACACACACAAAGGCAGAAACGTGATAACTGTGTGTTATAAAAGATGTGGCAGTGATAAAAAAAAAAGAGAGGAAGGGCGTGTTCCTGCCTTTGATCTGTGCAGATAAACTGTGACACCGGCGCTGGTGTGTGTGTGGGTGTGTTTCTAAAGGTGTGTGATTTATTTGGTGTGTGTTTTTCCTCGGTGAACACACCCTGTTCGCAGAACCACAGCCGGCTGCCTTTCTCAAACACACTGACAGAGGAAACACACGAGTTAACTTCATAGGTTTAACCCTCTGACCCCTAGGGGTCATTGTTAGTCGTTCTCAAGTTGACAACATTTCTTGAATTCACATTTTAAGGCACTTTTATATAAGATACATACCCATGTTTTACATCATAAATTGCAGAACAATCTCAGTCATCTATAGAATAAGGTAACAATATCATAAGGCAAAATTGTAAAGACAAAATATGAGTCTAAAGCTGAAAAATGTAATCTTGATTTTTGGAAATTCTTCATATCTCTTAACTTCACTCATGTGTCTGAACTGTCTTGGTGATGGAAATTGGTTCAGCAAAGGTTTAGGTTCTCAAAAGCAGTGAAATGTATGAATAAAACAGTATATACGAGTAAATAAATGTCTAAAACTAAACTTTATCAGCCTTGTTTTGGTAGAAATGTGATCTTTTAAACATTTCACCAAAATGATAGAAATGACTTCATACTGCAGATGAAGCTTCATGGGGTCTGTGAAAATGAAAAATGACCATTACAACATGTTTTGTTTAAAAAAAAAAGTGTTATACATTCTTGTCGGCGGTGTTTTGGCCTCTTTAAAGACTTTTCTTAGCGTCTGTGCGCTAAGAGCTAACAGTGTGTCAGCCTCCCCGGTGGCCGACAGCAGTACTGCAGGTCAAACCGCCAATAAAAAAGAAACGTGTCGAAAATGCTCGAAAGGATTCCTCAAGCTGCAACTTTTTCCAAAGCATAGAAAATATGCACCCGTATGAGAATAAATGGGCAGCAGCTTAAAGATTAATATTTATGAATTAAGTCACATTTCTGTCTCTTAGCATGAACATGTTGCAGGTTGCTGCTCTCGTGCGCTAATCCACAGAATTACCGGCATCACCGTTCTGCCACATTCACCCGCTCTGAGTGTTGGCATCAAGTACACACACACACACACACACACACACACACACATAGATCAGCTGCCCACTTCTGTCCCTGTGCTGGCAGACACACACACACACACACACACACACACACACACACACACACACACACACACACTCAGAGAGTCGACAGCTGGAGGCTAATGTTAGCCGAGCTGTAGTTTCATAATTTTAGAGAAATGGAAAAACAAAGCAAAAGCATCTAATGTTATGATGATAGCGTCTCGAGGGAATTATCCACACACACACACACACACACACACACACACACACACACACACACACACACACACACACACTGTATGCATTGGCTTTGCTCTTACATCTGAATGCACTTCATATGTTTGCGTATGGAAGTCACTTCTGTGTCTTTTCCCTCTGCATACGTGCGCTGGTTGTCTTCTGTGCACGTGAGCACATGATGCACGCCGTGTGCTGGGCGGCGTGCACATATCTGCCCACATGGTTCTGTTTCTTAACTCGTTCTGGTCCCAAGAAGTAGTGTCACAATGTTTGAACTGTTCAATGGAGAGAGCTTTAAAGAGAATATATGTGAATAAAAACAACTGTTTTTGAACATGTTTGTTATAAACGAAGCGATTCAAGACGCTTCTTTTCCTTCGTCTAAAACCTGAAGTTGAGAAACGTGTGTGTGTGTGATCATCGTTGTGTATCTGTGTGTGTGTGTGTGATCACAGCTCAATCACATGATGCATCACATTGCCCACTGTCTCCACACACACTCTCTTTCACTTCCTCTCTTCCTCACGCTGTCGCTCTCTTCCTCCATGCCGCCCTACATCTGCAAATCTCTTGTTTCTCTCGTTCTCTCTCCCCCGTGTCCTCTCAATCTATCGTATCGCTGTCTTTTAACATCTCTCACTCTGTTTTATGTCTCTCTGTGTCTCCCTCTGTGTTCTTGCCGTCTCACATTCGACCACCTTTTGTCTTTTTTCTTCCTCACTCTGTAAAAGAGTGTTTGAAGCCTCAAAGCAGGTTTCTCTTGTGCTTCTTCGTTGCGCTGACAATACTCTCGTTCTTCTCCAGTTTAATCAGTAATAGCATTTAGCATTAGCATGTCTGTGTCACACAGACTTCAGGCTGGCAGAATAGAGACTAATGTCATGAAAAAATAAACATTTATTCTGTTATTTGACTTCAGATCCTTTACTGTGAACTCGTCAATCATCGCTAAAGGCAAACATGCTGTGTGTAGCATTTAAAAACACTGACACACACACACACACACACACACACACACACACACACACACACACACACACACTGTGCAACCTTGGTATGATTACTGTAAACAAAGATCATTTTTAGATGTTTAGCTTCTGTCGAACAGGAGCGGTGCTGTTGGAGCGTTTCTCCGTATTCAGACGCATTGCTGTGTGTTGCAACATCAGAAAAAAGTTATTTCCTTCTCCATGTGCATGCTGTTCTTCTGCAACTAACAATAGTTCAGATGCATTGATGCATTTTGGGGGTTTGAGGGGAGGAGGTTGCATCTTTGGGATATTGTGATGTTGGTGCTTTTACTTCAGTAATTTAAACGTCAGCGCTTCTTGCAGCTCGGTGCAGAAGGACTCACGTCTGGCCGTGTCTCTGCAGTACACAGGTCCGATCCCGGCCGAGCGAGCGGGCGAGCCGGCCATGGGGGGAGGTCGCAGCGAGACGTCGGCGCTGAGCGGGACGGGAGGGGGGCGGGGCGCCACCACCACGCAGAACTCCCAACGGCCCAACGCCTGCTGCTTCTGCTGGTGCTGCTGCTGCAGCTGCTCATGGTAGGAGACCAGGACAGACGCGCTGCATGCACACAAGACAAATACACACAAACATGGCACACACATGTGAAGCCGCTTGCATCAGCAAATACTCAGGAGCGCCGTTGTCCTGCAGGGCCTTAAGGAATGCTTTTTTACTTTATCGAGGCTTTTGAATGAAGCTTCAGCGCTAACGGCGCTAACTTAAAGGGGCTGGAGGGCGGCGGCTCTACTTGATATGAATTATATCCAGCATAGCAAACATTATACATGCTGATACAATAAGACACAATCCCTGTCACGGCAGACCAACACCACGCCCATTTATACTGTTTTAAGCCGAGGAGACGGGAAGCAGCACGGATCATTACAGAGTTGGTGTTCTGCATTATTCCTGAGCTTTGTTATGAACAATACTGTCTCAATATTATATATTTTTATATAATAACAGAACTAAACCCTTTGAAAACATTTGTATTTGGCGTCACAAATTAAAAGTATTGGATTGGCTACTTTTAAATAATAATAATAATAATAATAATGAGCTGACTTCATTAAAGCTTGACGTCTGCTGTGAAACAAGATTGTAAGAGAATATTAATAAGAATCACAGGACGTCGTGTCGATGCATCACTTTAACCATATTGTGATGTCATCAGTTGACCCGAGCTGAGCGCTGCGTTAGCGCGAATGTTTTTACAGCAGAGTGTCACCTGAACGTCCGGCGGACTCGCAGACGTTAAAATGTGTCTTGTGCGGTGGCATCAGATCCAGAAGACTGCGACAAAACGACCTGAGAGCGCGACCGGTCCGTGTGGCGCTCTGGCGCTTCATTCATGAAGTAACACAAAGAAATAAGGACCGAAGAGCGTCACATCGACACAAGCTTCTGTTTTCCTACGAGGTGCGGGTCAGCTCTGGTGTTTTGTGGTGTTTGCTTTGTCTTCTGACACAAAACAACATGAACCGATTCACCTTTGACCGTCCGCGGCCTCCAGCGGACCCGAGGTGTCCTGCTTCAGACCGGTCTGTTGTGAACTGCAGAGCCATTTGTTTGTTGTCATGCCAGTGTGTCTGCACGAACACACGCTAACACGCACACACGCTAACACGCTAACACGCACAGGAAGACCTTGGACTGAGCGGCTCACCGTGAAACACAACGCGTCTCCAGACACGAGTCAGACAGTCGCTGTGCGGTGATTAGGTCTCTATAGCTCCCACAGGGGAACTCATTATTTATAGCTGTCTTCCTCACTCTGTGTGTTACACACACACAGACACACACACACACACACACGCTGAAGGCGTTGCCACCTGTAGCTGCTGTTAGCGTAGCTTTGGTTAGTGTTGTCATCAAACGGGGTCGTAACATCGTTGTAGGTGATTTGTGTTTATAGTTCTGAGAGCAGTTACTCTTCTGTAAGCTGTGGTCAAGTGTGTGTGTGTGTGTGTGTGTGTCTGTGTGTGTGTTTCCTGCCTGAGAGCAGTGTTATCATGTCAGTCTCGCTGTCAGGAATGAAGAGGAGAGGCGGAGGAGGAGGAAGAGGATATCGCAGGACACCAAGATGGAAACCATACCAAACTGTGAAGCCTGGTGAGTCTGCAGCAGTAACACAATCATGTTGTTTAGTTGTTGAGACATTCTGGGAACACCTTAAGGGAATTCCTTCAAATTTAGCACAAACATCCACTAAGACTCAATAATGGAGTGTTTATAAGTCGGTGGTCAAAGGTCAAGGACTTCACAAAACAGATTTCTGGCCATAAGTCTGGAATTTAAATGCAAATAAAGACAATTTCACACACATGTTTAGCAAGATCAAGTATTTAAATATTCTGGTAGGACTTAGAAAGTCATAATGGACGACGTCACCTTCATCCATTGGTTTGTGGACTTTGGATTTGAAGCATTTTGGTGGCTGCCACCTGTTTGTTTTTTTGGACATTTCTGGACCGTTAACTTCCATGAACTGAAAACACAATGAAAGGGTTTAAGTTGTGAGATTCCCCCGAGCTGTCGTGGCTAACCTGTCAATCAAACGAGCCACACCCTCAAGAAGAC
Source organism: Clinocottus analis (assembly GCF_023055335.1). NCBI lineage: Eukaryota > Metazoa > Chordata > Actinopteri > Perciformes > Cottidae > Clinocottus > Clinocottus analis. The sequence goes on from NW_027176142.1 coordinate 1,132,185, forward strand.
TTAATCATCTATTTTACTCAAACAGGACTGTTAATGTTAATGTACACCATGCTGTCCTGAGAAAGAAACCAGCAATCGAGAACAAGAATAAACTCATATTTACAATGTTTACTGGGGAAGTAAAGTAAGTCAGAAATATGTTAATTTCCTCACAATCAGAGAATTTCCCCCTCAAGGCCATTAGGAAAAAAATTAAAACATTTGGCGTCCCTTTTCATAACACAGCATACTAATATCCTTACATATTTAAAGGAGCATGGTCCCAAAGGTGAGCATTAACATGCACAGTTTGACCTTTGACCTGTTTGTTGTGGTGGAGCAGATGTCAGGGAAAAATCAATACAGCACAGTATCGCGATATTTTGCGTGGCGATATTGAATCGATACACAGAAGCCGAGTATTGATCTTTTATTCAATTAATTCTAAACTTTTTGGTCCTAGGATAATAAAATCAATTTATTTTTTGTTGACAAAGTTTTCCTTTGGGGACAATTTGCGGTTGAAAAAGAATTTAATAAATCGCATTATACCGCGATACTCAATGTATCGCGATAATATCGTGACGATATTGTATCGTGGGACTTCTGGTGATTCCCTCTTGACCTGTAGATGTTTGATGGAAATGCACAGAGCTGCATGCATCTATCCTTCAATATACACATTTGCTAGTTTCTACCTCTGATCATTACATTCATGTTAACAAAGATTAAAAGTACAACTTTAACTGTGTTATTAATTAAAGTCATCAAACATTACAGGCATCAAGCTGTTGGGAACTTGCGATCTTCTTTAACCAAGGCGAGGATGACGCATTGTTTAAATTTTACTTTAATCAACTAAAGCTGATTGTTTTGGTGACAAAGTTTTCCTTTGGTGACAATTTGCAGTTGAATTTTTAAAAAATAAATCGCAATATATCGCGATACTCAATGTATCGCGATAATATCGTGACGATATTGTATCGTGGGACTTCTGGTGATTCCCACCCCGAGTACACGGCGTGAGCTTTGTACCACGACCGCCATGAAACAACAAATTAATAAATAAAAAAAAGAAATTAACCATCTTCCCACTGGTGGTTCTGCAGCGCCAGACCCTCGGCGGAGGAGATCCGTCTGTGGTCTCAGTCCTTCGACAAGCTGATGAGGAACCCTGCTGGGCGAAACGTTTTTCGGGAGTTCCTGCGGACGGAGTACAGCGAGGAGAACATGCTGTTCTGGCTGGCCTGCGAAGACCTGAAAAAGGAAATCAATAAGAGCGCCGTTGAGGAGAAAGCGCACTCCATCTACGAGGATTACATCTCCATACTGTCGCCAAAAGAGGTAAAAACATGGCTTTTTTCAACTAGAAGATACTCCATCCCTTCCTGTGTTGCCAAAACCACTTAGTACAGAGGTTCTCAAACTGTTTCTGTCTCCACTTTGAGGAAGCAAAATGTTCCACCGCCCCAACAACATGGAACAAAATGGTGCAACTTGTTGAGACTCCTCCATCCGTGCTTTTTAATGAATAGATTAAAGAAAATGTAAATCCCTTTCAAGTGAACCAGATTGCTCCATCTGACAAGAACTAATAACATGTGCAATCACTTTGTTAAAACAATGCAAATAAAGTTATACATGTGCAAAAAAATAACTCATATTTGGCCAAAAAAGATGAGCAAGGACGCCGGTTGGATCCCTGTTTTCTCCCCATAGTTTCATGTTGAAGTGTCCTTGAGCAAGGCACTGAAGCCCCAGAGCTTCACAGCAGCACAAAGCTGCTTCATTACTGAGGATGATGACATGCAGAGAATAATCCCCCCACTGCGCCACACAAAAAAAAACAAAAAATTAGGACAAAAAAATAAATAAATAAATCAGGACAAAAAAAGCAACTTTTTAATTTTTTTTTCGTTGATGAAAATAAAATAAAAACATCTAAGCAATACGTTATTTTTTTTTAAAAAGGCAACGAAAAAAAAGTCCTAATTTTTCAATAAAGGATTCTTAAAAAAAATATATATATATATATATTATTTATATATATATATATATATATATATTATTTATATATATATATATATATATATATATATATATTATTTATATATATATATATATATATATATATATATATATATATATATATATATTATTTATATATATATATATATATATATATATATATATATATATATATATATATATATTTTTTAAGAATCTGCATTTCCCCACCTGTACTACCTCTGCGCCCCACTAGAGGGCCGCGCCCCACACTGCTTTAGCACCTTGAGAGGCGCCGTCCAGTCCTCGGTCCAACGTGAGAGGACACAGAAGTGGAGCTGAACTGAAGGCGTGTCCATCACAGAGTCGGTGGACATTAACTTTAATTCTGGATTCAATCCAACGTGGCAGAAAAGGGAAAAGAACCCACGCCATCGCTTCCTCTTTCTGCCACGTTGGATCTCGTCGAGGCGTTCGCGGTCCGGACCGCTCGGCCGCTGGTCCGGTTAGCGGCGCAAACTCTCGGATGACTGAACTAAACTCGAGGCCGACTAAAGCGGCGTTATCGTGACGCTCGGAGGTTCAGCAGGTCGTCGCTGTTGTGTTTTTATAGCTGAAGGCTGTAAATCAAGATGTGTGGACCCACTAGAGGGGAAACGCTGACCGCTATTTATTTGCCGCGTGTGGCTACAAGTTACACACGACACCTTTTTTATGACACCGAATTTTGTGTCATGCTGCACATTCAGCGGTTTTGATTTGTCAGCTGTTTTGCACACCAACACACACACACACACACCGACACACACACCTGAAGAACTGTGAGCCCAGCTGATCCGCCGAGCGATTACTGCTGGTGATGCACTTACACGGACCGTACGACAAACACACAGTTAATGTGTTGAAGTTGTGTTGCTGGTGAGAAATGAGGGAAGCGTTGTCGGCTTTAGTGCTATTTTTAACTGACTGTGTGTGTGTGTGTTTTATTTAGTTGGAGCGCTGTAGGCATTGCTTGTCAGGCTGCATCACGTGTGTGTGTGTGTGTGTGCGTGCGTAAGTGTGTGTGTGTGCGATAGTTTTTGTGTACAGTGTGTTTATAGATAGGAAGCTCTAAATTGCTGCTCTCATCTACTTCTGGCAGTAGAGGCTTTTTATACACACACACACACACACACACACACACACACACACACACACACACACACACACACACACACAAGAATCTGGTGCTATCCAGACGTGTGAGGCTGACAGAGAAGATGCATGCCAGGCTGTCTGACCTTGGTCGGATGCCTATCTCTCTTTGTGTGTCTTTCCTAAATAAGAGCCGAGAGAAAACATAGGAGACAGCTTGCTGCGCTATAAATATCTGCTGTGTGTGTGTGTGTGTCTGTGTGTGAGTGTGTGTGTGTGTCCCAGTGCTGATAACTGTATGTGTTCAGGCCTCTATGGAAGATAATAAACAAAACTACAGCGCACAAAACAACGTCAGACTCTAATCAGCTGGAGAGTTCAGAGACGTTTAGAGATTAAAAACCTCTTCCAGTGTTTTACTACAACGCTTTCAAACTCCACAACTGTGCATGTCAGAGGTTCTCAAACTGTTTCTGTCTCCACTTTGAGGAAGCAAAATGTTCCACCGCCCCAACAACATGGAACAAAATGGTGCAACTTGTTGAGACTCCTCCATCCGTGCTTTTTAATGAATAGATTAAAGAAAATGTAAATCCCTTTCAAGTGAACCAGATTGCTCCATCTGACAAGAACTAATAACATGAGCAATCACTTTGTTAAAACAATGCAAATAAAGTTATACATGTGCAAAAAATAACTCATATTTGGCACAAAAAGATGAGCAAGGAAGCCGGTTGGATCCCTGTTTTCTCCCCATAGTTTCATGTTGAAGTGTCAACAAGAATCTGCATCTTATGGAAGCCCATTTCCGCCACAAAAAAAGTCATAATTATGACAAAAAAGAAGAAAAGTATGACCAAAAAAAAGTATGACATTTTTTTTAAAGTGTGACAAAAAAAAATGACAAAAAAAGTATGACAAAAAAAATGACAAAAAAATATGACAAAAAAGTATGACAATTTTTTTTAAAAGTGTGACAAAAAAATATGACAAAAAAGTGACAAAAAATAAAAGTATGACAAAAAATTATGACAATTTTTTTTAAAGTGTGACAAAAAAAAGAATAACATAAAAAAGTGACAAAAAAACATGACAAAAAAAGACAAACCAATATGACAAAAAAAAGTATGACAAAAAATAAAGTGACAAAAAAAAGTATGACATAAAAAGATGAGCAAGGAAGCCGGTTGGATCCCTGTTTTCTCCCCATAGTTTCATGTTGAAGTGTCCTTGAGCAAGGCACTGAAGCCCCAGAGCTTCACAGCAGCACAGAGCTCCTTCATTACTGAGGATGGTGACATGCAGAGAATAATCCCCCCACTGTGGGATTAATAAAGGATTCTCTAAGAATCTGCATCTCCCCCTGCGCCCCACCTGTAATACCTCGGCGCCCCACTAGAGGGTCGCGCCCCACGGTTTGAGAACCGCTGGTGCATGTGAACTAGGAAGTTGAATGTCCTTTTCAAGGCGTTGTTTTCTGTCTGCGTTGAACTAAACCTGCCGTCCCTCCAGGTGAGTCTGGACGCTCGGGTCCGGGAGGTGATCAACAGGAAGATGGCCGACCCGTCCACGCTGTCCTTCGAAGACGCGCAGCTGCAGATCTACACGCTGATGCACAGGGACTCGTACCCTCGCTTCCTCTCCTCCAGCATCTACAAGTCGCTGCTTCACGGCGGCTCGCGTACGTCTTCTGAGTCCTAGTCCCCGCCCCCGCCGCCTGATGCCGCCATGACGGGACGAAGGACGCCAGCTCTTCATCGCTTCTGCAGCACAAAACGTTCCAAAAATGATCAGAAGCCTCCTTGACTCCTCGACTCCTTGACTCCTTGACTCCTCGTTCACTTCTGGAAATCTCTTCCATTACTGCCAATACTTTTTTATTCTTCTCTACATCCTCAACTTTCAGTATTGTTCCCAAGACGTCCTTTATTCCTCTCTCCTTTATTCCTCTCTCCTTTATTCCTCTCTCCTTCATTTCTCTCTCCTTCATTTCTCTCTCCTTCATTTCTCTCTCCTTCATTCCTCTTGCCTTCATTCCTCTCTCCTTTATTCCTCTCTCCTTCATTTCTCTCTCCTTCATTTCTCTCTCCTTCATTTCTCTCTCCTTCATTTCTCTCTCCTTTATTCCTCTCTCCTTTATTCCTCTCTCCTTTATTCCTCTCTCCTTCATTTCTCTCTCCTTCATTTCTCTCTCCTTCATTTCTCTCTCCTTCATTCCTCTTGCCTTCATTCCTCTCTCCTTTATTCCTCTCTCCTTCATTTCTCTCTCCTTCATTTCTCTCTCCTTCATTTCTCTCTCCTTCATTTCTCTCTCCTTTATTCCTCTCTCCTTTATTCCTCTCTCCTTTATTCCTCTCTCCTTCATTTCTCTCTCCTTCATTTCTCTCTCCTTCATTTCTCTCTCCTTTATTCCTCTCTCCTTTATTCCTCTCTCCTTCATTTCTCTCTCCTTTATTCCTCTTTCCTTCATTCCTCTCTCCTTTATTCCTCTCTCCTTTATTCCTCTCTCCTTCATTCCTCTCTCCTTTATTCCTTCTCCTTTGTTCTCAGTAAATCTTCTTCTTTCATTCTGTTTCACAGTAAAACTCATCAGCATAATTTTAATATATTTGTCAGGTAAAAGTTGCAAAATTGCTTTAATTTGATTGAAAAACAAAGAGAATTCAAAGTCATTTAAACGATGATAAATTATTTCTTAATTCTTTTTAATTATTTCTTTCTAAAGACGTCGAGACGAGACTTTGATCATCAACAAAAAATTGTTGGGAAAAAAATAGAAAAAGAAAACGAACGACGATTACGACGCTTTCAGCGGTTTTTGATATAATAACCGTTTTAAACTAAATATGTTTTTGTCAGAATGGAAAAGTCTGACTTTGTTTGTTTTAATAAACTCCATAACACCTTTACAATTCAACATTTTGGATTAGTTTAAAGGTCAAACGAGGTCAACTTTCCATCTTTTCCTTGGCCCTTCAGCCTCATCTCAGTCTTCCTCAGAGGAAGAGTTTTGGGTCTGAAAGGTCAAACTCTCTCTGGTCCAAAGGTTTGTAAAAACCTCAGTAAATGGACTTTAATGAAGATATTACATCTTAGTCTCTGATGTTGATATTTAACTCTTTACGCTTCCGTCGTTTCCTCTCGACGCCTCGAGCTGCTGAACATTTCACTTCCATCTTCTGAACCGTAAAACCTCTTCTTCTCCTTCGTCACCTCAGCTCCTAAACGGAGAAGGAAGCGTTTCGCTGGGATTATTTACTCGGGAGATTTTCATGCATTTCATCAGCAGAAGCATGAACCTGGACACGGATTATTATTCCATTTTTTACTGATTTGCCCCTCAGAAGTTCACTGAAGAGCCAATCAAAAGGTCTCGTTCCCCGACATCCGTCCTCCACTTTGAAGAAAAAAGATGGCCGCCGTCACATTTCTTCTTCCTCTTTTCTTCCTCCCTGCTTCCTCAACTCAAACCGCAGGAAGAAAAGTTAGATTTTTGTAGTTTTTCTCGTTTGCTGGATGGATCATTTCCCTCGTGAGGCGAGCGGACACATGGACGGAAGTCTCTTCCCTCCGACTGCTGAACTACAAACGGACCAGACGTCTATTTTTCCAGAGAAAACGATATGAAACACTTTCATGATGTTGATTGTTCTTGGTTTTGTTTATTCGGTTCATCTGGACCGAACCGGTCTTCACCGACACCACAGACGCCAAGAAACACTGGAGTTCAAAACACCTTCACACATTCACAAACATTTGTGTTACTATACTATTGGTTCATTATTATGTTTTTAAACAATTGATAAGCGAATTGGCTTCTTTTGTTACTCTAATATTATTTGACTTTTAATATGTCTTTGCAATTTGTTTCTGATTAACATTTTAAAAACAATTCCTTGGCTCTTGAAAGTCCTGGAAGAGAAGAGGTGGAACATCACAGAGAAGAGGTAGAACATCACAGAGAAGAGGTAGAACATCACAGAGAAGAGGTAGAACATCACATAAAAGAGGTAGAACATCACATAAAAGAGGTAGAACATCACAGAGAAGAGGTAGAACATCACAGAGAAGAGGTAGAACATCACAGAGAAGAGGTAGAACATCACAGAGAAGAGGTAGAACATCACAGAGAAGAGGTAGAACATCACAGAGAAGAGAAGAGAAGAGGTAGAACATCACAGAGAAGAGAAGAGGTAGAACATCACATAGAAGAGAAGAGGTAAAACATCACAGAGAAGAGGTAGAACATCACAGAGAAGAGAAGAGAAGAGGTAGAACATCACAGAGAAGAGGTAGAACATCACAGAGAAGAGGTAGAACATCACAGAGAAGAGGTAGAACATCACAGAGAAGAGGTAGAACATCACAGAGAAGAGAAGAGGTAGAACATCACATAGAAGAGAAGAGGTAGAACATCACAGAGAAGAGGTAGAACATCACAGAGAAGAGAAGAGAAGAGGTAGAACATCACAGAGAAGAGGTAGAACATCACAGAGAAGAGGTAGAACATCACAGAGAAGAGGTAGAACATCACAGAGAAGAGGTAGAACATCACAGAGAAGAGGTAGAACATCACAGAGAAGAGGTAGAACATCACAGAGAAGAGAAGAGAAGAGGTAGAACATCACATGAAAGAGGTAGAACATCACATGAAAGAGGTAGAACATCACATGAAAGAGGTAGAACATCACATGAAAGAGGTAGGACATCACATGAAAGAGGTAGGACATCACATGAAAGAGGTAGAACATCACATGAAAGAGGTAGGACATCACATGAAAGAGGTAGGACATCACATGAAAGAGGTAGGACATCACAGAGAAGAAAAGGTAGAACATCACATAAATTAAAAGAGGTAGAACATCACATAAATTAAAAGAGGTAGAACATCACATAAATTAAAAGAGGTAGAACATCACATAAATTAAAAGAGGTAGAACATCACATAAGAGGCAGAACATCACATAAGAGGCAGAACATCACATAAGAGAGGCAGAACATCACAGAGAAGAAAAGGTAGAACATTGCATAAATTAAAAGAGGTAGAACATTGCATAAATTAAAAGAGGTAGAACATTGCATAAATTAAAAGAGGTAGAACATTGCATAAATTACAAGAGGTAGAACATTGCATAAATTAAAAGAGGTAGAACATTGCATAAATTAAAAGAGGTAGAACATTGCATAAATTAAAAGAGGTAGAACATCGCATGAAAGAAAAGAGGTAGAACATCCCGTGAAGGTGTCGAGTCACCAAAGTGCAAAATCTGCAGTTTTAGCATAAAATGGTCTCAGATCAAGTTTTGAATACTATAAAAAGTAGTATTATGAGTATAGTAATACAAATCTACACACACACTCACACACACATCCACAGGGTGGCCCACCTGGGCTCTGCTGCTGACCTCTGCCTCCGTCACCTCTCACCTTTGACCTCTGACCTCAGCGCCGGCTCCTGATTGGCTGCAGGAGGTTGTTGGGCGGAATTCAGGAAGGAGGGGGCGGGACTAAAACCCCAGGTGCAAAAAATATATATAGATATACTAATGACAAACAATTTATAAAAATGATGTATAGAAGAAAAAAAAAAGATGTTATGTGAGACGGGACGCTTGCACCCAGTGCTTTGTGGGAAATGTAGTTTGAAAAAAAAGTTTGTAGTCCAGAGGCCGAACAGATTTAAAAAAAAAGGTCCTAACCAGACAAGTCACTCAGAATGCATTCATCTTAGAAATGTTAATGTTATTTATTTTATATTTTGTTAAAACTGTGATTTTAATTGTATATATATATATAAACAGAAACCCTTGAACATCAATGAGAAGCAGCTTCGTTTGTTCCCTCAGAACAGAACAAGAGGTCAGTCGTCATCTGTGAGGTTTTCCACCTTTTACTTCAAGATGAGAAATGATTCACAGGGTTCAGAATATATTTATATAAGTTTTATGACTCTGGTCTTATTTTTGCAGCCCGATCGAGTCTGGATTTCTGATTTGGGAGCCGAGAATGAATGAATGAATGAATGAATATATAGGTAATTAATCCCAGAGGAGAGATGAACTGACGGAGAAGCAGCTTAGACATAAAATATAAAACAGGGATGAAAGATAAATACAAAAATGAGAGATATGTACAGCGGATTAATTTAGGAAACCAAACGTAGACAGTAGAGAAATGCAAAGTCTATCTGTGTGTGTACATAAACATCCAGTTTAAGACACATCAGCTGACAGTCTTCACATTTTAAACGAACAAACGAGCTTCAGAAACATCGACGCTGAAGAGACGAAGAACCTCAGGAGAGAAAACAGTTTGACTGGAAGGTTTGAACTGAAAGTGAACATGAACGATTGTGTTGATACTCACAACACACAGTTCCTCAAGGAAACACACACACAGACACACACAACCTGTGAACAAGTCGATTTAGTGTGTGTGTATCTTGTCTTTTTCCACAGTTCACTGTAACTTGATATGTTTGTGTTTGGGAGTAATTTCTGTGTCACACACACACACACGCACACGCACACGCACACACACGCACACACCCCTTTTCTGTTGAACACAGATCATCTTCACTTCTCCTGCGTTACTTTAGGATCTGTTCTTCTCGTCACTTCTTTATTTTTCTTTCTTTACGGTGAACTTCAGTGTTTTGTTTCTCTAATACGTGAAAAACAAAAATGTTTTCACCGTCGAGCTCTTTGAGTAGTGAAGAGTGAAGCTGCTCGCCCTCAAAACTGGACTATTTTTACTAAATTGTCGTCCCAATTAGTGACACAAACACATGGAAACACGTGTCCCAGGTGGAAATATACAGAAGTTATTTTACATTTTACCAGAATTTTCCTTTAACTTTTAGTCAAAATAGCCGTGACTTTTCTTCCCAGTCGATGTTCTTATGGTCCAAATAAAAACCATAAATGACCTGTTGACAGCAACATCTTCTCATTCCAGGAAGAAGAAACAGAGCTCTCCTCCTCTTCCTCCTCCTCCTCCTCCTCCTCCTCCTCTTCCTCCCTGAGTGCAACGAGCTCAGCTGTTTCCACAACAAACATCAGCAGCGTTCTGTCTCCTCTTCCTCTTCGTCTTCACCTCCCTCAACACGCTCGCTTCTTTTAGAGAACGGACTCGACGACTCAGTTCACACTTCAGTGGATCGTGAAGCGCGTCGGTTTTACTTTAGTGCATCGCGGTCACTCGACTGGAGGGCAACGGGACGTTGCCGTGATGAAGCGTTGCGTCAACGTTGATCATGTTTAGTTTGACTCAATAACACTCGAACGCGTCAGTGAAAACAACACAATGAAGTCTCCATCGAGACGTCAGCGGAGTCGTAGGGAATGCTGTGATGAGCTGCAGAGCCTTCTGAAAATCCTCCCGCGCCAATTTTAAGTCCCAGCATGCCCCATTCAGACGACCTTTTGGCATAAAATATGGAATATTTTCCATTTTTGAACTGAACGACAGTTTTTTTGACTGAAACTGATTCCTAACAGGCCAAGACTTTGTTTTATTGTTATTTCTGTTGATTCTTTAGGTCCTAATCTTTCCATAAAGGTGTCTTATTGACGCTCCAGGAGGCTTTTTTAGGGAATCTGGCTCATATCATGCTGATGTTCATAGTTACCATCAAGATATCTTTTAAAAGTGATTTTTTTTTTGCAGACAAACATTTTTTTCCCAGACTTTGCTGAACAAATACAAACAATAAACACAAGTATTGGAATTAATTTGGGGTTCTTAAGACGAGTCAAACAGGGAAAAGAGGTCTGCAGACAACGTTGGTTCCAGTTTTTAAGGGTTAAAGGTTAATTGGGCCGAGAGGTTTTGTGCATCAGTCTCTTTAGACTTGAGACTAAACTTCTAGTATAACGAGTCGAGGACGTCGCGTTCAAATCTGATGAAATATTGCTGTGACTCTGAAACCCGAACAAGCAGACAGGACAGAAGAAAGTGCAGAAAGATCTTCATCCAAGAGCCGTTTAATAGAAATGTGAAGCACAACATGGCAAAGAAACTTCTGCTGTTTCCATAAATGTGATTTCAATCTGGCGTGAAGCTTCATCCGTAGCGGAAGAAACGACTTCTAGGTGCTCAAAACAAAACAAAAGAAACAAAATACACAACATGACCGAGCGTATAACAGCCGCTTTTATATAAAAATAAATAAAAATAACACAAAAAAATATTTCTTTTATCCAAATTCAATTTCACTTTTAGTCCGTTTGCTTCATGATAGAAACACACACACACACACACACACACACACACACACACACACACACACACACACACACACACACACACACACCTCAACAGAACTGTAAAAAAGAGAAAAAAGATTGTGATTAAAGATTCTTTTAACTTCTAATTAAAACTTACTTCATTTTTTAAACTAGAATAAGCAACTTGGTAACTTTAATCTTGATGTTTATTTTCATAAACTTGCTCTTTAATTAGCTTAAAACCTAGAAATAGAATGTGTGTTCTTGTATTATTTAAATTAATTGTATAAAATATATTTTTTTAATTCAACACAATGTTGTCACCACTGAACTAAAATATATTAAAGTACAAACTAAAGTTGGTTAAATTGGCATTTTTAGGAAATGCAAAAAACTTTTAAACGCGTATTTGCAAAGGTTTAGTGACGTAATAAAACAAATTAAAATATATATATAAATGTTGGAGTTTCATGCCATGTTTCAGATGAAGGCGAGAAGAAAGTATGAGATGTAAAAAAAAAAAATTAAAAAAAAGAAGTTGGAGGAACAAAACGTCAGGAAAGTGAGAAAAACAGAAAAGTAAAATGAACAAATGTAAAGAACAAAAGGAGAGAGAGAGAGAGAGAGAGAGAGAGAGAGAGAGAGAGAGAGAGAGAGAGAGAGAGAGAGAGAGAGAGAGAGAGAGAGCTCGGTCTCTGCTGCCCCCTTGTGGTGGTGAGAGTCTGTTACACGTCAACTGTCACTGAACAGACGTGTTGAACTTCAGTTTTTCAGTGAAGCTGCTTAACTAATCCTCACATGTCAAATATTAAGATGTAGTTTGTGTTTTATGAGGATATACAAACTATGGAGGCACTGCAGTCCATCATGTGGAGCACACCAGTACTTGATTGTTGTGCGTTTAGCCTTAAAAAAGGTGCTAACTTCCAAATCCAGAGCATTAAAGTGCTAACTAGTTGCTATGTGGGGTTGTATAGAAGTAATGCTCAGGCCCTCAATCGTAGATATAATCTGGATTTGGAGTTTAGCCCGTTTAAACATTCAGCTATTAATTTTTAATATATATATTTTTACCTTCCATCGGTTGCCGCATCCGTTACACAACACAAAGGTGGTCATGGGCTCGTCAGCGCTGCGGATCTGCACCTTTAAACACAAACAACACATCGTTAACGGAGCGTTTCCATTCAACCTGTCTCGTGTGTGTGTGTGTGTCTGTGTCTGTGTGTGTGTCTGTGTGTGTACCTGTGTGTACGCGCAGCTCTTTCCGTGACACTTGCTGCAGATGAACATGTCGGTCTCGGTTCCCCCGACCTTGGACAGTTGATGCTCTCTGATGGATTCTTTCGTCAGAGTCTCTCTCATCTGCTTCAGCTCTGCACTTGCCATCTCCTGCACAAACACACACACACACAGACACACACAAAGTCTTATCCTTCATTAACGTGGTACAGCTTCTCTTGCAGCTCGCTGTGGCCCGGCAGGCCGAGGCGCCGCGTGGCCGACCTGAGCCGTCATGGAGGCGATGCGCTGCGCTGAGATGTTCCCACACAGCACGTTGCGCCGCAGCTCCGGGTTCTTCTGGTCCTTCAGGTTGGAGATGCGGCTCCGCAGACGCGTTTTGTATTTGATGTCCGTCGCCTTAAACTCCTGAAAGATCTGTGGGCGCGAGCAGCAGTCAGGGACTGAAACACGGAGGAGGAGGATTCAGATGACGTTCCACGAGATTAACACTGGATTAACACTTGAGCCTCAGATTGAGATCATTCAGGTTCTGTTTGCGATATGAAGGATATCCTCTTCGATTTGTGCTGCGAGATTCTCACAGTGGACGCCAATGGTCTTGTGGTCATCTGGAACACACACACACACTTTTTATACAAAACTACAACGTGCATGATGGTTATTCATCCTAAACTCAAGGATCACTTACATTTAAATCTCCCAGAGCTTTTTAACCTCATCTGTTCTTCAGCAAATAGCTGCACGTCACATGACTTAAAGTTCAATACTTAAGTCACATGATGCCAGCCGAGTAAGTTCTCATTGCTGAAGAAGGCTGCAGAGTATTGTCGAAAGCTCTGGAAATAAAGTCCAGTAAGTGTTCAAAGTTCATTTCCGTATCTGCTCTGCAGCTTTTCATCACGTCACATGATCTTCATCAGCACGAGAAGTCCTGGAGATGTAGATATTGTTTCTTCTGAGGACAATAAAACTCATCTTGAAGATCATGCGGTGGGATTGAAAGCTCCGGAGCAGCTACTGAATGGACTTTAAGGGGAGATTATTTTGTGTAGGTCAGCCTGTAGTTGAATTATGAGGATATGCACATTAAATCACTTCTCACCATCCGTCTGCAGCGCCGCCACCAGCAGCTCTCGACACTTGTTCCTCACACTGTGGGTGGTGACGGGGGCAGGAGGGAAGGAGGAGACCAGAGGGGGAGGGGCCGAGGGGGCGGGGGAGGCGGGGGTGGAGGGCTTGGAGGTGGAGGAGGGGGAGGGGGGAGACTCTCCTGACTTCTTACTGCTGATGAACGGGAGGAGAAATCATGAGAGAAAAAAGTGCAGTAAGGTTTGGATGAAAAGAAACAGGACATGACTCTTTGAATCCTCTTCTGTCATTAAAGAAGAGGTTCTCAAAATGTTTCTGTCTCCACTTTGAGGAAGCAAAATGTTCCACCGCCCCAACAACATGGAACAAAATGGTGCAACTTGTTGAGACTCCTCCATCCGTGCTTTTTAATGAATAGATTAAAGAAAATGTAAATCCCTTTCAAGTGAACCAGATTGCTCCATCTGACAAGAACTAATAACATGAGCAATCACTTTGTTAAAACAATGCAAATAAAGTTATATATGTGCAAAAAATAACTCATATTTGGCACAAAAAGATGAGCAAGGAAGCCGGTTGGATCCCTGTTTTCTCCCCATAGTTTCATGTTGAAGTGTCCTTGAGCAAGGCACTGAAGCCCCAGAGCTTCACAGCAGCACAAAGCTCCTTCATTACTGAGGATGATGACATGCAGAGAATAATCCCCCCACTCCGCCACACACACCAAGAAAAAAAATTATGACCAAAAAAAATAAATTAAAAAATAGGACAAAAAAACCTAATGACCAATAAAAAATTAATTAAAATTAGGACCAAAAAAATAAAAATAAAAATTAGGACAAAAAAAAGCAACTTTTTTTGTTGTTGACTAAAATAAAATAAAAAAACATGAGTAATACAATATTAAAAAAGGCAATAAAAAAAGAAAAAAAAGTCAATTCACTATTTTTTTTTGTGTGCGGAAATGAGCTTCCATAAAGGATTCTTTTAAAGTTTTTTTTCTTTTTTTTTAAGAATCTGCATTTCACCCTGCGCCCCACCTGTAATACCTCCGCGCGCCACTAGAGGGTCGCACCCCTCAGTTTGAGAACCTCTGAGTTAAAGACACTGTGACATGAAACGCGTCTTTCACAGCGACCTCGTCTTCGTCCGCCGGCGTGTGGAAACACAACGTGACGACGTCACCGAGCGACCGACCTTTTCTCGGCGTTGCCGGCGTCCTTGGAGGTGGACGGCGACCTCGCAGGAGAGCCGTCCTTCTTCTTCTCCCTTTCATCCGACTTCGCCTCCGCACCGTCTGCAGGACGACAACACAACACACACAGCGAGGGAAGGAGCGGTGAGGACGAAGCCAAAGGAGTAAGAAGCTCAAAGGTGAATTCCCTTTCATGGCCAGCAGGGGGCGACTCCTCTGGTTGCCATAAACAGTCCGTTTGTGAGAAAATGACTCTCCTTCTTGATTTATTACCTCAGTAAACATCGTAAACTTCAGTTTATTGTCTCATTTCCTAGTTTCAAAACAGCGTGATGGCGGCAGAGCAACAAAATGGCCGTCTGGCTAAACGTTGACTCTGTGAATACACAATCTTTTGGGTCGTACTTGTCATTGACACAATAAGCAGCACAGCTCTGAGCCGCTCCTCTGCTGGACTGGAACCCTGTAAAGGAGCGTAAAGATCCAGAAGAACACACACACACACACACACACACACACACACTCACCCAGCAGCTTCTTCCAGGACTTGATGAGAACTTTGGCCAAAGTCTGAACTTCTTCATCTGAACTGTGTTTTCTCACCGCGTTCACCAACATGCCAACTCTGGTGGACTAGAGAGAGAGAGAGAGAGAGAGAGAGAGAGAGAGAGAGAGAGAGAGAGAGAGAGAGAGAGAGAGAGAGAGAGAGAGAGAGAGAGAGAGAGAGGCACTTGTGCATTAATAATGCATCTTGTGTATCTTTAGCTGCGCTTGGCGGTTGCAGTGACGCTGCAAAGGGGGCGGAGTTAATCACCTGCAGGGTCTCCAGAGACATCTTGATGTCCTTTAGTTCCCTCAGCAGGTCGAGCGCTCCGTCCTGCAGACAGAACAAGCAATGGGAACCTTCAACAACCTTCAACACAGCTCCATACAGACGTACATGTGCAGCTCAGCTGGTGAACCTGGAGGATGAATCTGCATTAAAACTGTCTGCCATTTAATCGCCAGACGTTCAGGCGTCTACAGCCGCAAACCACGAGCGCCTCGAGACACTTGTTCCATGTAAAAGATCACAAAGAGTGAAGGAACAACAGGAAGGAACTTCAGTGAGTGTGTGGAGAGTCTCACTTTAATCCGTCACATAATTAAAACGACTATAGGCTCGTGCACGACACCAGGAAGTCCATATTTGGGCCAATTAAAGGTTAATTTGCTTGCTGTTGAATATATTACGATGTGGCCATATCAAGAGTATAAACTGCATTAAAAAATGCAGAAAATCAGAAAATATAAATACTTAGAGTTTAATCTCACAGTGTACACTAAGAGACGTTTCATTGTGGATCCCACAGCGAACAACTAACATGTTATGATGACAGTGTTCAGGTGAAGTGTTGTTAGTTCACATGTTGCTTTTCATAAGCGGTGTGACGTGACGCTGCTGCATGATGCAGAGCGACCATGAGGAACACTGACTCTCATCAGGGATCAGATTAGTTCACCAGCTGGATTACGTTTGTATTTCCAGTTGTTTTGTATTTTAAACGAGTTAAACATGTTTAAATATTGCTGACATTCTGGCTCGTGATTATTAATTCAACAAAGATGAATGTGACTGAACTGCCTTAAGCTAATAATGTTATTAGATTGTCAGAGTGTAATCCTGCATGTTGATCCAGTTTAATAGTAAAACTACAGATGCAGGAACATGTTGAAGACACTCTACAATCTAATGGAAGTGAAACCTGACACATATTTACAAATTAAAATGAATACTACTTCCACTATGATTCAGTTTGGACACCACGTGACTTCAATACTTCCTGGAAATGTTTAGTTCATAAACTCTGCAGCGCGTTAATTGCGTCAAGCTGCGCGTGATGCATTTGGACCAATAGCTGCAGTCTTTTACTGCCGAACTTTCCCCTCCAAATCATCAAAAACAGAAGCAGCGACCTCGTTATGAGAGAAATTATGAGCAGAAATGCTCCTGAACACTCAGAGAGAGAGGAACCCACCAGAAGGTTCCTCCAGCTGGAGGTGAGCTCGTCACCTGGTCGCGTGCTTTCTGTGGAAGCTGCAACGTGTATTTCAGCCCTCACCGTGTTCTTCTTGTGCACCATCTTCTCCAGACTTTTGGCGACGCGCTCCACCTCCTGATGCTGCGCCATCGTCGATCCGGTTCCTCTGCGTCACTCGTCCTCTGCGCGGCGGAGAAAAACCTCCATCGAGCTGCGCAGCGTCGCGCTGGAGTTCCTCCACTTCACGCAGTTTGCGCTTCTCTCCCAGCTGCTGCCTCCCTCTCGTTTGTTGTTGTGTCGCTGTGGCACGCTGGGAGTTGTAGTTTTTTCCACCTTTTTACTAATTCAGCCTGGAGTTGCTTGAACTCGTTTTTGTAACTGAAACTCTGCAGGAGGAAACATCGCGACTTCAATAATTAATAACCCGACGATGGGAAAATAATAATATATATGCATAATCTACTGCAGATTCTTTGTTGGACAGAACACCTGTAGGAATAATGTGTGGTTGTTGCATCATGACTCATAGGCTCACCTGGAGACTCGCACTATATTTGTCATTGTTCCTGCGAGTGCGCATGCGCCGTGTGTTGGTCATTGTTGAACTCATTCTAGAGAGACTCGTGTCCTGCAAACACATTACAACCGTGACGTTGTACACACACACACACACACACACACACACACACACACACACACACACACACACACACACACACACACACACACACACAAAAGGCTCACGGGACACCATCTGGAACGCTCGCGCTGCTCGGGGGTCACGTGTCACGTGACGGACCACTAGAAGCATCAGGACCTGTGTGACGCGGCAGCAGCCTCAGCATCTCTCCTGGACTCTCATCAGGACCGGATGAGGAGCAGCTCACCTGCTTTAGTGTGTTCAGATTGTGAGTTTGAGGGCTGCAGGCGATCAGAATCATCTGTAACGCTCATGTAAATGTCTCATACATGGAATATGACGCTGGAGGCTGCGCTTTGTACTTCTTTAGCAAGAGTGAGATATAAAAAAAGGCCAAAAAAACAAGACACTAAGGAAACATCAGTCCAGAAGGTGCAACTAGTGGAGGTGAGGAGAAGTGAGCATGAAGGACACTTTCACTTTGAACATTTATTTAGTTTTTGACATTTTATACTTTGTCTCATTCAGCTCCTCTTCCTCCTCTCTGGTGGTCGCTCCCTCCTCATCAGACTCACCTTCACCTGTTCCCTCACCTTCACCTGTTCCCTCACCTGCCTCTGTTCCCTCATCCAGCCTCATCAGTCTCACCTTCACACACTGTTATCCAGTTTTTCTTGACTCTCTAATCTCTCGTTTCCCATCCTGCCGTCCAGAACGACACGTTTGTTCATTTACATTCTTACTTTTTATTCAGTTTTTAATGGAACAGGCTTTTCAAAGCTTCACCTAACCTCAGAGACTACTAATAAAGACTAATAGAGACTAATAATAAAGACTAATAGAGACTAATAATAAAGACTCACAGAGACTAATAATAAAGACTAACAGAGACTAATAATAAAGACTAATAGAGACTAATAATACAGACTAACACAGACTAATAATAAAAACTAATAGAGACTAATAATAAAGACCAATAGAGACTAATAATAAAGACTAATAGAGACCACCTGCATGTTCTTACGGTGTCGTTCCTCTAGGTGGCAGCGTCAAGTTATTTTGTGTGTGAAGAGAAACCAAACAATCTGAACTCAACATTATTTGTGTTGATTTAACTGCTGATGTCATCAGTTGGTGGAAAGAAGCTTTTTGATTTAAATGTTTTTGATTTAAATACGTCCTTCACTGTCATGTTGTGTTGTCATGAAGCGCTTCGTGAGCCCGGGCTGTGAAGGCGCAGCACGAATGAAGCTCACAGGTAAAAGTAGTCTTTGATCTCATGTCCTGCAGGATGGAGTGATGTAACTGGAGGTCAGATGACCTCGCTCTTCACCGTCTTCATCTCGCTCACAGAGTTTACTTGAAGGGGAACCGGCGCCGCGCTCCTGTGCAGAGTGCGGTCAGGAGCTAGCGGGACAAAGCATTAGCATGTGTTAGCATGTGTTAGCATGCATTAGCATGCATTGAAGGGGATGCACGGCCAACGCAGCTTTCTTTGTTTTACTTTTTAAACAAAGCACAGAAGCCTGAAGTACAAGTTACCTCTCGTTACTCTATCGCTTCACACATAGTTGTGTGCTGTTGTGTGTTGTGTTCACACAATGAATGAGCTTTAACACAAGGTGTGTGCAGTGAGGGACGAGCTCTGAACGGAAACAAACACTTTTTCATTTATTATTTAATTGCAGTAATGAATATACAATAGAAATGTCTTTGTCTTTGTGTCTTCAAGCTTAAAAGACTTTCTGGAACAAACTGCACTCGTCAAACTTCCTCAACTTCCTGCCAGCAGAAGCTCAGCACGTAGTTGTCGTCGCTCTCGTTCTTTAAATCAACACCGGCGTTCCAGACGAGTCGAATATTCTGAGAGAAACTTCATTTGTAAAAATCTTTTCTTCATATAAATTCCTGCTGCTTGATGTCTGAGGCCAAGAAGCTTGTGTGTGTGTGTGTGTGTGTGTGTGTGTGTGTGTGTGTGTGTGTGTGTGTGTGTGTGTGTGTGTGTGTGTGTGTGTCTGCAGAAAAAGTGGAGTAAAGCTCATCCAGGAGCTGACCGAGAGGAAACAAAAGTGACTTCTTCATCCTCTTTTCTCCTTCTTCCACCTTCAATGAGGTTTCTTCTTCTTCTTCTTCTTCTTCTTCTTCTTCTTCTTCTTCTTCTTCTTCTTCTTCTTCTTCTTCTTCCTCTCGTCATCGTCTTTTCCTCCTGACCTCATCTCTGATCTTTTCAGTACTTCCTCTCTCATCTTCTTTTCCTCTTTTCTTGTTTGTCATCTCATCCCTTCTTATTCCTTTCCTCTTCACCTCCTCACATGTTGTCTTCTTCTTCTTCTTCTTCTTCTTCTTCTTCTTCTTCTTCTTCTTCTTCTTCTTCTTCTTCTTCTTCTTCTTCTTCTTCCACCACTCTGTTTCTTTTCATTAGTTTTGTTCTGCTTCTTGTTATCGTCGTCATTTCTTTCTCATCATCCAGAATATTCTCCACTCCTTCACCGCTCCTTCTCTCCTCCTCCCATCTTCTCCTCCTCCTGTCCTTTCCTTCTTTTTCTCTTGTTTCCCATCCTGTCTTCTATAAAAAAATTACAAAAAATCTCTCATAATAATATAAAAAAATACAATAAGACCATATTTTTCCGTGGACCAGATATAAAAAACAACTTAAATTATAATTTATTCACTACATCTGGTCATATGGTTTATGAAATATCCTGATATGTTTAGGTTATGCCACATACAAACTATTTCAATATGTTTGATTGAACTCATTGATGAAGATATGATCATACCTGCATGTCTATATGAGCATTATGAAGCTGTATTTCTCTTCATAGCTTGTATTAAATGTTTTCTTTGTATTTATTATGACGGACTCATCGCTCTGTTGGACCACTAGCTTCTCTTTCACTTCACAGAAAGCCTGTCAACAGTTTCCTGGTTTGTGAAGTGTCCTGTGAGGTTGTTCTTCTGGTTCTTCTGGGTGATCAGCAGCATCTCTCCACGTCCAGCAGAGCGTTGACGTTGCTCTTCACGTCAATGCAACCTGCAGGTCGTGTGTTCTTCTGCTGCTCCGTGGACTCGTTGGACGTCACCTCTGACGCCAGGAAGTGACTCTGCAGTCTCGCTCATCGAGCATCTGAAGCAGGAAGTTCCCACTCGGGTGGATGTGGAGCCGTTCGGGTCGACCCTGAGCAACAGGAAGTGTCCGTTCTGCTCGCGCCGGATCGATGGAGTCACCGCTCACACGACCTCGGCAGGAAGCGTCCTCTCCGACGGACGGAGCGGTCCTCACTTCCTGCTGAGGCCGAGTGTTCAGGAGGACGTTGCTGAAGCTCTGGAGGAACTCAGGCTGCTCGTGAGGAACAGCTGATGTAGGTTTAATGATTCTAGATGCAGAGAGGCGAAACCATGCAGAGTTAATTTATTCATGTCCTCAAAGTCACATGTTTTAACAGGATGAAATGAACCAAGAGAAGATTAAAATCATCAGTAATCACTGTGACATGGACGGTCTGACATGTAGAGTCTTCTCTACACGATGATGATGATGATGATGATGATGATGATAATAATAATAATAATAATAACAACATTAGTATTGTAGAGTCTTCTCTACATAATAATAATAATATTAATAATAATAATAATATTAATAATAATAATAATAACAACAACACTAGTATTGTAGAGTCTTCTCTACATAATAATAATAATATTAATAATAATAATATTAATAATAATAATAATAATAATAATAATAACAACAACATTAGTATTGTAGAGTCTTCTCTACATAATAATAATAATAATAATAATAATAATAATAATAACGATAGTATTGTAGAGTCTTCTCTGCATAGTAATAATAATAATAATAATAATAATAATAATAATAATAATAATAATAATCTTCTCTGCATGTGTAAGTGACGCGGCGGTGGTTTGTTTTTCTCTCTGAAATGATTTAATAAACATCTTTTCCTCTGACGTGGCGTCACGCTGCTCTTCAACAGGAGGAGCAGCGACTCCACTTAGTCCACGTTTATAAAGTTTATTTCTCTTTGTGAAACACGTTATGAGTGACAGGCGACATGAACGTGACTTTATTCTTTAAAGGTGAGGAAGTTCTGAACAGCTGTTTACCTTCAGCTCTTGCATGGCAACAATCTGGACGCGTCCAACATGTTTTACTGTTCAAAAACATGCAAGGGCACTTTATTCTATATTTCAAAAACATATTTCTTCATTTCCAGTTCCACCAACATTGTTCTGCAACCTTTTTAAATAGCTAGTTGCAAAACCATAAACTGTGTAAAAGCCTTGAAGGATTACGCTTCTTCTCACTTGATTTGTTCCAGTCGTGTAAACATTATGAAGCATAAGATTATTATGCTCTCAATCACTAGTTTCAAGTCTTATTTAATTATTTAATTAATTTTTTAATGATGCTCCTATTTTAAAGTCTGTATGTTGTTTCCACTGTAATGCACTAATAATTATTCAAGCTTTAAAGAAACAAACTCTGAAAGGATCAATCAATCTGCAGCATTTATGAACTGTAAAATATTGACTTAATTAACGTCAACGCGTCTGCTCCCTCTAGTGGCCGTTAGAAGAACTGCACGTTTGTGATGATCGTCGCTGCTTCTTAAAACTTTATCTATCAATCATGAGTTCAGTCTTACGGCAACAGAATAGAGTCAAATTGTGGGATTATTTCAGTATTCGTTGTGTTTTTAATTTTTTTTATCTCCAATAGAATTTGTTTTCTGCGAGAAAAGAGATTAAACGTCGTTAAAACGCATCACAGCTCTCTTGTGTTGCATGTTTAACCCGCTAATGCATCCATTGTCAACATTTTACCTTCTCTGTGTGCGACTGTTCAGATCTGCATGTGTGTAAGCGTGCGTGTGTGTGTGTGTGTGTGTGTGTGTGTGTGTGTGTGTGTGTGTGTTTCCCGGCCAGTTTCCAACATTCCAGCCAGGCGTCCACACCAGGAGACAGGAAGCCGGGAACAAGGTGATGAAGTCATCGCCCCGATGGAGGACCAGGCCGCCGGTCCAGCGTGGCACAGCGTGGCGCGCTGCCAGCCATTCTCCTCCCTGCAGAGGCGCCACCATGATGCAGCTGAACGTTCACGTTAAGAAAGACCAAGACATGGACGCCTGCTCTTCATACTTTAATATCAATACATGTCTTTTTATGAATACGCAGAAGAACATTTGCATTTTGTTACTTCTCTTCAGAAATATTTCAGATGCTTTACTTCATCAAAAGGACCGAAACCAAAAAGTAAACATACTTCCTGACAACAAAAGTCCAGCGTTCAGAATTCTACTGACATGAGTAATAAAGTATTATTATAAAAATGTACTAAAAGGGAAACATTTGCATCGTCATGCACACAAATATATTTCTTCAAACACACAATTCAAATTTTTAAAAAAAGTTTATTTTGAGCTTTTGCACCACGAATAATGTGCAGAACGGGTTGAGTCGCTTTATTTACAAAGAATATAAAATAAGACGGAGAATAAACAGTCAACACCGAGAAAGAAAACTTTATTACTTTATTAAACTTTATTAGTTCTTTCAACTTTGACAAAACAGACCAGACGCACAGCTTCAGGACGATTAAATCCTATAGTTTATAGTTTCAGGCCAATATTTGTAATATATATATATATATATATATATATATATATATATATATATATATATATATATATATATATATAATAAGTTACTTTGTAAAACGTGTCAGGTGGACGCATATATATATATATATATATATATATATATATATATATATATATATATATATATATATATATATATATATATATAATAAGTTACTTTGTAAAACGTGTCAGGTGGACGCAGCACAACATGACTAACTTTCATATCATTGAACTCTCTCTCTCTCTCTCTCTCTCTCTCTCTCTCTCTCTCTCTCTCCCTCTCTCTCTCTCTCTCTCTCTCTCTCTCTCTCTCTCTCTCTCTCTCTCTCTCTCTCTCTCCTCATGAGTGAAGACACAGCTTTGTGTCGTGTTTGCGTGAGTGTGTGTGATTTCCTCTTGCAGGTCACAGCGGGACTGAAGTCCGCTGGTCTGCTGCTGAGCCTGTGTGTGTGTGTGTGTGTGTGTGTGTGTGTGTGTGTGTGTGTGTGTGTGTGTGTGTGTGTGTGTGTGTGTGTGTGTGTGTGTGTGTGTGTGTGTGTGTGTGTGTGTGTGTTTTATGAGGGTTTTATGGTGTGTGTGGGAAGGCATTGGCAGACCCACTCCCACACACTTCCATCTCACACCCCCCCTACTGCTCATACATACCACACACACACACACACACACACACACACACACACACACACACACACACACACACACACACACAGATAGTCTTATTTTTGCACATTTATTGTAATGTCTCATACTTGTATTAATTATAAAATCCTTCTCTCTTTATAAACGTCACAATTTGATGCATTTTTAATTTCATGTTTGTAATTTTGTAAAATGTTTATATGTTATATCCGTGGAGGCTTTTGTCTCTTCCTCCACTGTGATGTTCATTTATCTCCGGTGTGATTTTTACTGTTTGAATTGTGAAAATAAAAAATAAATTTAAAAAAAACAATACGTCCTACTTTTGAAAATCATTTAACATTTTAAAACAACATTAGACGTCGATTCAGACCTGCAAAATTGTCTAATTAAGATATTATTTTAAGGGTAGAATTGAGATGAACTGGTGACGTTAATGGAATCAAAATAAACTAATTTTAATAAAAATCCAAAGAGTGAAGAAAAATCTTGATTTCATGTCAAAATGTGTAAAACTTTCTATGTCGAAGAAAGAATTCAATGTTTGTTCAGAAGATAAATACCTTTTTATGTGTCATGCATTGTTTACTGTGTGTGTGTGTGTGTGTGTGTGTGTGTGTGTGTGTGTGTGTGTGTGTGTGTGTGTGTGTGTGTGTGTGTGTGAGAAAGTGTTTGCTCTCTGCTTCTTCTTCCTGTCTCTCACTTCCACCTCGTTTCCTCTCAACAGGACTCCTGAGAGTTTAACACGTCTGCACATCTGTCTCTGTTTGTTTGTTTGTTTGTTTGTTTGTTTGTTTGTTTTAGTTTTCCAAAGACAGGATCAGCATATTGGGAAACACTCCTCTTCCTTCTCAGCCAGGAGTTAGAGGAGACTGATTCTCTTTTGGTCCGTTAAACCTGCTCAAATAAGACGAAACAAACTCCTGTAACTATGTGAAATGTCCCTTTACTGCCCAGCGACAGCATCTTGCTGCTCTGCTGTTTGTAAGTATGTAAATACTTACAAACAGCAGAGCAGCAAGATGCTGTTTGTAAATACTTACAAACAGCAGAGCAGCAAGATGCTGTTTGTAAGAATTTAAATACTTACAAACAGCACAATGAGCCTCTTTCCAAAATCAGTCCAATTCACAGAAGTTGTGTGCAGCTCCAGTGAAGCGATGATGTCATATTTAAACTCCTTCCTGTCATATTTAAACTCCTTCCTGTCACATTTAAACTCCTTCCTGTCACCTCTAAACTCCTTCCTGCCATATTTAAACTCCTTCCTGTCACATTTAAACTCCTTCCTGTCATATTTAAACTCCTTCCTGTCACATGCAAACTCCTTCCTGTCACATGTAAACTCCTTCCTGTCACATTTAAACTCCTTCCTGTCACATGTAAACTCCTTCCTGTCACATTTAAACTCCTTCCTGTCACCTCTAAACTCCTTCCTGTCACATGTAAACTCCTTCCTGTCATATTTAAACTCCTTCCTGTCACATTTAAACTCCTTCCTGTCACATGTAAACTCCTTCCTGTCACATTTAAACTCCTTCCTGTCACATGTAAACTCCTTCCTGTCACATGTAAACTCCTTCCTGTCACATTTAAACTCCTTCCTGTCACATGTAAACTCCTTCCTGTCACATGTAAACTCCTTCCTGTCACATGTAAACTCCTTCCTGTCATATTTAAACTCCTTCCTGTCACCTCTAAACTCCTTCCTGTCACATGTAAACTCCTTCCTGTCATATTTAAACTCCTTCCTGTCACATTTAAACTCCTTCCTGTCATATTTAAACTCCTTCCTGTCACATTTAAACTCCTTCCTGTCACATTTAAACTCCTTCCTGTCACATTTAAACTCCTTCCTGTCACATTTAAACTCCTTCCTGTCACATTTAAACTCCTTCCTGTCATATTTAATCTCCTTCCTGTCACATTTAATCTCCTCGCACATCGTCAGTCAGGACCTGCGCATGTCTGGACATTTGTTTTCATTTCTCTCTCCATTGTTCTACCATTCTTCATGCAAAGGAAACATATTTTGCCGCGTGGATAATTGTAATCACATGCCAAACAAAAAAAAGATAAATTGCTAAACCTTGTGACTGTGCTGCGATGTGATTGGTTGGTGCAATGTGCTTTATTTATCGGCGCTTGAGACAAAGCAGACAGTATTCAGGATGCAACACTCTGATAACTCCTGAAACCATCTTGAAGTGTTGCTTTGTCTGCAGGCAACAAACTATTAATTATAATAATAATATTAAGCTCGTTGTATTTCTCATTGCTGTCAGTCGTGCTAAGCTAAGTCTGATGTCAACAGCTTCATCTTCAGCAAACAGACATGACAATAGTATTCATCTATTAAACTCATCAAAACAGGGTAAATTACATATTTACTTAGTCAATAGAAAACAATAAATACTATTCATTTCAAAGTAAAAGACGTTTTTTTTAGTAGAATCTGGAAAAGTAAATCATAACCTTGAGAACATTACGTATTCAGTGAGTGATTATAAACGTTCATCCTCGGGGCGTTTAATGTTAATTGTGCACGTCTGTATTCCAACAGGAATATTAAAATAATGAGTTCCATTAGACGTGAACACTGCTTAATCGGAAATATGTTTTCTTTTGGATTCAGGGCAAAAAAACTCTGAATATTTTGCGATTGTAAACGTCGTCGTTGTGTAAACGAGAACAATATGAGCAGCCGTCAGAGACAAGAATAAAAACACAAGTTGACAAAAAAAACAACTGGAACCATCTCAGCACATGGAAAGTATTGCTGTTGTGAACTTTCAGTCCCTCAACCCAAAGTTTTATAGCTTTCCTCTTAATGCCGTTGTTCTTCTTCTGTGGTCAAATTAAAGGTAGAAAGCAGCAGGTTGACGTCCAGCAGGTCACCGAGTGTCTTTCCATCAGCAGTAATGAAGTAACGGGCTTTGTCCGGCTTTCAGCATGCCTGCCCTCATTATCCTGTGTGTGTGTGTGTGTGTGTGTGTGTGTGTGTGTGTGGGTGTGTGTGTGTGTGTGTGCGTGTGTGTGTTTGCATGCAAAGTTGGATATAGGTCAGACCCGGGTCTACGCATGGCTTTGTGTGCGTGTGTGTGATT
The DNA here is from genome assembly GCF_023055335.1 of Clinocottus analis. NCBI lineage: Eukaryota > Metazoa > Chordata > Actinopteri > Perciformes > Cottidae > Clinocottus > Clinocottus analis. The sequence goes on from NW_027176142.1 coordinate 1,159,144, forward strand.
TTGAGTGTTGAAAAGGCGCACTAATCTTTATCCATGTAACAAGTGAAAACAATGAGCGCGCACACACACACACACACACACACACACACACACACACACACACACACACACACACACACACACACACACACACACACACACACACACACACACACACACACACACACGCACACACACACACACCCAGTCCAGCCTCCTGCTGCTCTCAGCATCTCCTCACTATGGCAGCAGCACAATTCCCAGAAACAGCTCTCCATCCAGAGCACACACACACACACACACACACACACACACACACACACACACACACACACACACGGACACACTATAGATTTCTATCTGTTGTGTGTGTGTAAGTGAGTGCAGCACGTTTTACACGTGTGTCGACGTGTTTAAATTGTGTATGAACTAAGTGCAGCGGGACAATGGTGGGACCAAGTGGTTACATGGCTGTGTGTGGACAATGTGGACGACCACACACACACACACACACACACACACACACACACACACACACACACACACACACACACACACACACACAGAGGGGATGTATGTTTGTTTTTTCTGTAAACCTGTGTCTTTTGTTTATCTCTCTGTTTGTTTTCATCTGGACACAGAATGTACCGTCAGCTAATTTTTGACAGTGTGTGTGTGTGTGTGTGTGTGTGTGTGTGTGTGTGTGTGTGTGTGTGTGTGTGTGTGCTGCGAAGCTAGTTGCTTTCCCATACAGAGCACGAGTATCTGACTTTCATCAAATTTGTGTATTTTGTGTTCTTAAGAAAAAAGAGGATGTGATTCCTACGGAAGCCCATTCCCGCACACCAAAAAAAAAATTAGGACCAAAGAAAAATAGGACCAAAAAAAAATTAGGATTAAAAAAAAAAAAAAAAAGTTACAAAAAAGGGGTCAATTAAAAAAATAATCAACTTTTTTTTTTCTGGACAAAAACAAAAATCAACTCTTTTTTTTCCGTTGACTTAAAAAAAGGCAACGAAAAAAAAAAAATCATTCCAGGAGAGAAATGAGAACTACTGACTACAACTGTCAAAATTACAATTGAATATATTTGTAGCTAATATTTGTACACACAAAGTACTTTGTTGTCCTTCCATTGACCATTTTTAAGAACTGAGTAAAATGAACAATACATGTTTACATTTAAATGAAGGTATTGTAAAACCAAGGTGATGAAATAACATATTGCTTAGATTTTGTTTTTCTTTGTTTTTTATTGACCCTTTTTTTTTGGTCCTAATTTAAAAAAAGAAGAAAAAAAATGTCCCTAATTTATTTTCTTTATTTTTTTTTCTTCTTTTTTTCGTGCTAATTGTTTTTTGTTTTTTTATCCTAAATTTTTTTTGTGTAGCGGGAATGGGCTTCCATAGTTTACAGATTTTGTAACCGAAAAAAAAAGAAAAAAGTATGTCTTTTGCTTTCAATCTCGGAGCATCCTGATGCCTCACATGTTTAAGGCAAACTTTAGCTACTTTGTATCAACTTACACACACACACACACACACACACACACACACACACACACACACACACACACACACACACACACACACACAGCATGTGAGCACCATGTGAATGTTTCTTGAGTATTTTACATCCAGTAAACATCTAGAATGCCACAAGACCACAACACATATACTCTTCACTTCCCATCACACACACACACACACGCACACACACACGCACACACACACACACACACACACACACACACACACAAACACACTGCAACATTGTACTTGTGCACATCATTTAACTGTGTACAGTTATACATCCACACACAGATAATTGCATGCAAGCACTGAACACACACACACACACACACACACACACACACACACACACACACACACACACACACACACACACACACACACACTGCAGTCACTGATCCCCTCCCTCAGTATTTAACATTTTCTGAATAGTTGCAGCGACCACAGAATACTTTCCCAACTTCTGTGGCCGACTAAACTGGAGGCTCTGAGTTTGCTCACTATCACTCCTTCTTTTCATCCCTTCTTCTCATCCCTTCCTCTCACTCCTTCTTCTCACTCCTTCCTCTCACTCCTTCCTCTCACTCCTTCCTCTCACTCCTTCCTCTCACTCCTTCCTCTCATCCCTTCCTTTCACTCCTTCTTACCTCTTCCTCTCATCCCTTCCTCTCATCCTTTCCTCTCACTTCTTCCTCTCATCCCTTCCTCACTCCTTCCTCTCATCCCTTCCTCTCACTCCTTCCTCTCACTCCTTCCTCTCATCCCTTCTTCTCTAAATCTATCACTTCTATATTTTTCTCTCCATCTGTCCCAAGTCGACTCCTCTTTCTTCTCTTTCTTCTTTTCTTCCGTTTCTGTCCTTTATCGTGTTTTGACAGTTTTTTTTCTCTTCTACATTTTCTTCTTCTCCTCTTTCCCCCTCATGTGTGTGTGTGTGTGTGTGTGTGTGTGTGTGTGTGTGTGTGTGTGTGTGTGTGTGTGTGTGTGTGTGTGTGTGTGTGTGTGCGTGTGTGTGTGTGTCCTCTCATGTGATGTCACATTAAATGTGTTGATCTCAAAATGGAGAAACACTGCTGTGCATGAATGACTCTTGTTGTTGTGTTGTTGTATTCTGCCAAATATCTGTTGATTGTTTTGGTGTCGATACATAACTTTATTATTTAGTGTACATGTGCGTCTGTAACAAAATAAAGTCCTGAGAGTATTCGACACCAAAATAATTCAATTAAATAATGTTGAGACTCCAATGAGATTGCTAATCCACGATAATTTACTCTTTATGGACATCATGGGTAATTATTATTAAAAATAATGATACAATAAAAATAAATATGCATGAACTATAAATGTTATTTCTGTAAGATACTAATCATTTCAAGCATATTTATAATCCAAATTGCAGAGCGATGAGACGTGCCTCCTCCCAGATTGAGCAATCCCTCTCAAGCTGGTTCAGCCTTTTGGTTCCTCGTTGTTTCTTCACTGAACTATTCGTGGAACCTTTTAGTCGACGTCTTTTCTTTCCAGGGAATAGTTTATATATTTCTGGATGTGAAGGAGCTATTTAATCTTGCAGATTAACATAACACCGCAGTGCAAAAGCACAGCGGGGAGGCAAACAGTACCTTTGTCTCACTGAAGGGGGCGTACGAGAGCCCGCAGGTTTATCACCGCGCGTCACAGAAACCATATTGCATTGTATTTACACGCGTTAGCATCAGAGAATGTTACTGAGAAAAAGAAAAACACCAAAAAATAAATGCTGACTGTGATGGATTACATGTCTGCAGCAAGTTTTGAGTCTCTACAAATAGATTTTTTTTCATAGAAATGAACTGAAACCACAGGCTGCCTGGAAAGGAGGAAATCAAAATATAAACTTACTGTACGCTTTGGAAATTGGAAGGCAGTATTTCAAAGTACACATCATTTGTATTACATTAGGTAAAACATATAAAGACACCACTATAATCCTTTAGGGGCCTTTAAGGCGACCTACCACACTGTAGAAACTATGGGACATGCTTCACTGACTCATTTAACCCCCAAAAACACAACTGAGCAATTAAATAAAAAGCAGAAAGTATCTGCCAAGACAAATCCTGATTGGATGCATTCCTCCGGTCTTGCTGCTGTGTTCCAGCAGTGATGGGAAGCTCTGCTGAATCGCTGCGTTTAACCACACAGTAGTGCAGCGTTGGCTCTGCCCCTCCCTCCCTCCACAATACCATCGCACCATCCCACTTACATCGAGATCATGTCGAAGCGCCAGACGCATTTAAAACAATTGAGCTGCGTTCAAGATCCCCGTGGATGAGGGGTCGATAGACGGAGAGCGGCGCACATCCGCCTGTAAAACGCTCAAACCTTTCTTTCACTTTCATCAATATACGAGGGATGAATTCCCTTCTAATTGCGTCAAATACGCTTCAAGTTAGCAGCACGTAGCCTCACTAGCTAACCTAAACTGGCCTGGTCACGTTCCTGTAGTTAGCAGCACATAGCTTCACTAGCTAACCTAAACTGACCCGGTCATGTTTCTGTAGCTAGCAACACATAGCCTCACTAGCTAACCTAAACTGACCCGGTCACGTTCCTGTAGTTAGCGGTACATAGCCTCACTAGCTAACCTAAACTGGCCCGGTCACCTTTCTGTAGCTAGCAACACATAGCCTCACTAGCTAACCTAAACTGACTCGGTCACGTTCCTGTAGTTAGCAGCACATAGCCTCACTAGCTAACCTAAACTGACCCGGTCACGTTCCTGTAGCTAGCAGCAGATAGCCTCACTAGCTAACCTAAACTGACCCGGTCATGTTCTTGTAGCTAACAGCACATAGCCTCACTAGCTAACCTAAACTGACCCGGTCATGTTTTTGTAGCTAGCAACACATAGCCTCACTAGCTAACCTAAACTGACCTGGTGATGTTGTTGTAGCTTGCAGCACATAGCCTCACTAGCTAACCTAAACTGACCCGGTCACGTTCTTATCGCTAACAGCACATAGCCTCACTAGCTAACCTAAACTAACCCGGTCACGTTCCTGTAGTTAGCAGCACATAGCCTCACTAGCTAACCTAAACTGACCCGGTCACGTTCCTGTAGCTACCAGCACATAGCCTCACTAGCTAACCTAAACTGACCCGGTCACGTTCTTGTAGCTAGCAGCACATAGCCTCACTAGCTAACCTAAACTGACCCGGTCACGTTCCTGTAGTTAGCGGCACATAGCCTCACTAGCTAACCTAAACTGACCCGGTCACATTCCTGTAGCTATCAATACATAGCCTCACTAGCTAACCTAAACTGACCCGGACATGTTCTTGTAGCTAGCAGCACATAGCCTCACTAGCTAACCTAAACTGACCCGGTCACGTTCCTGTAGTTAGCGGCACATAGCCTCACTAGCTAACCTAAACTGACCCGGTCACGTTCCTGTAGTTAGCGGCACATAGCCTCACTAGCTAACCTAAACTGACCCGGACATGTTCTTGTAGTTAGCAGCACATAGCCTCACTAGCTAACCTAAACTAACCTGGTCACGTTCCTGTAGTTAGCAGCACATAGCCTCACTAGCTAACCTAAACTGACCATTCAATGTTCAATAATGATTGGATGCAGATGTTAGACGTCGTATTCGTTTCTGTTTCACTAAACAGCTTCAACCCAAAGCTCCAGTGAACAAAACACAGAGACTGAACAGTGTTCAGCTGTTTAAATGCCTGTACGGGGTGAAGGTAGTGTTGTTTTAGTGCTGAGCGGACAAAAAGCGTACCATGGAGCGGAGGACTGTGTTTTTATTCATCATCATAGATACTTGGCTGTGCTTTAATTAATGATCTTGGTAAACCACTAACGACGAGAACAAACATTATAATTATGTCACTTCACAGCTAAATCATTTTCTGTTCTCCCAGCTCCACTCAAAACAACTGCAGCCCGGTTCTGGCTTCCTAAGTGGATCGTGGTCGAGTAGACGGTACTTACGTTTTAAATGAGTGACTTTGCTCTCGGGCTGGAGTTGTGTTTGTGTTTGAGCATTTTGCAGAGCTCCAGTTTAGCAAGACTTTGGTTGAATTGTTCCAGCCAGAAGAAAACGCTGCATCGTACGACTCTGCACAGCACAGGATGGATTGAACGTCTACGTTTCTGAGCCAGCGACATGTTTAACAAACACGTGTCAGGCTTGTGTCACGCTGCAGAAACATGTAATGTTACGTCAGCGTGAGGTCAACGTTCACTTCTGGTCTCGCTCCTTGTGTCTCTCTCTCTCGGCGAGTCTGTGGTTCGTACAAACGCACATTGCCAAAAGGTTTTCCAGGCACTTGGGTTGAATCTCTTCAATAAAAATGGACTTTGCAATGTGGTGGTACCTTTTTATATTCAAGGTTTATTGCTGCAATAAAAGTGCATTAAATATAATGTTCGATATTGCTGGAAAACATCCAGTTTGTGGAGCTTTTGTCAATGTTGTTGGTTTCAGCGTCTCCATATTGAGCCTTTGGGTTGAGGACTAATCCTGACGGGGTTCAAATCCTCCAAACCAGCAGTTCAGTGAGAAGTCCTAATCTCAATCTGTAGGATCTGTAAAAAAAAAAGTTGGAATCCAAACTGTATGTCTTTTATTTTTCATTTCCGTACATCTTGGAGAAAGAGACACGCTGCTCAGTGTCCGATGTCAGAGACAAAGAAACGTGTTGCTTAGCAAGCAGAACGTAGAATATCCAGGTATATTAAATAAATGCTCGTTTTCTGTGATGGCAGAAATAGTTTACCGGTTAAATGAAGTGCTTTGGTTATTTCACAGTTTCTGTTTTCAGTTTGTTTTGACACATCTTGTTCTAGACAAAAGAACAAGCAGACGAACCAAATGACTCGTCAACACGTCCAAAAGTACTCTTCTATGACGAGCCAAGAAAAACGCACAATGTGCTCTATACCGTCAGTGTTTTGTGAGCGACTGTGAGTCCAGTTGTGAAGCGAGAACTATTTGTACGTTGGAGAAGCGATGAGACGCAGAGTCCAGTCGGCTTTGAACCCGGTCAGAAGCTTATCTTTTATTTCTCTGATTGTGTTTCTTTGTCTGCGTTGGTTACGTTTGGTATCAAGATCGAATCCCGAGCAGTTTTTGGGTCCCGTCCCCTTTCCTTAAACACCCTCGAGCCGCCATCGACCCCATCTCCATCTCCATCTCCATCCTTATCCCCCCCCTCCCCCCTCCCCTTTGAACCAGGGCCAGTGTTTGAGTGTGTCTCAGGCTGATAGCATTGACTTCAGGAATCACTCCATCTCATTCAGCAGTTCCCACAAATTCACCACAAAAGAAAAAGAAAAAAACACACACACTCGACACACACCACAAAAGAAAAAGAAAATAGCCTTTACTCGCAAACCACATTAAAAAACTTTATCTCCAACCCAACTCCTCTTGCTGAGCCAAACAATCCTCAGTCCCACTTGTTCCCTTCCCCTCCTTTAGTTCTGTTGTTGTGTACATTGTCGTCATTGTCGTCCTGCTTTCCCTCCTGCTCTTGTTCAGAAATACACATTTGATGGACAGAAGATATTCGTTCGCGGCCGGAAATGAACGCGATTCAGAAAAATGTGGGGAGTTTACAGGACGCCGCTGGAGAAACATGTTGAAATAAAGATAAGTGGGAATGTTCAGACTAAACAGGCCGTGAGTCTGTTGGTGGAACAAAAGGGCGAATGCGTGAAATCCTGCACGGACTCGCTGCTTCTGCTCGAGTGCGGACGTGAGAAAGCAACGCTGAAGCTGAAGCTTTCTCAGCTTCTGCATATCGAGCCGAGAATCAGGCAAAACTTACAATCTAAGAGTATTATAGAATATATGTCTTTTTTCCTAAAGTGTCATACAGAATTAGTTTTTCCCACATGATTGATTAGGACCGACATGACGCGTTCAGTATAGTTTTACTTTACTTTAGCCCTTTGAGCGCTCACACTCTCCATAAACCCTCACCCATAATCCTTTGTATTCTCTGACTTGTGTTTAGAGGATGTACATGAGGATTATATATTATTGTAGCCCTGGTTTTTTGGTTTAATTTGATACCTAACATGTTTTTTGTATGTTTTGTATTCGTACCTGCTTTTTATTTATTTGTACTTTGTGATACTCAAAGATGAAGAAGTACTTACCTCACACCTCGTATGTATGTTTTGTAAAAAGCGTCCTTATCTCACCACAAACCATCATCTTGTCCTCATCAAATATTGAGTTGCCGAAACCTTTTGTTTGTTTTGTTTACATACAAACAACAGGTACTCGTGGTAACGGCTGAAATAGTTTACATTTCATGAATTCTGAGAGATGAATTAGAAGCAATATTGTTTTTTTTTGCTTTTGCTGAAAAAAGTAAGTAGCAGTTTAAGATTAGACAATGTCTAAATACAGAAATGTGATATGAAATTGCAGAGCTTTGTCTCCTTTCAAATGTAAAAGATCAGAATGACAAAAGGTTTTGAGGCCAATTTGTAGTTTGTGATTTTAAGCTGCACAAAATAAACTGAATTGAATTGTTCAAAAAGGACCATGACCAACATTTAAACCCCAAAACCTCCCGTCTACAAGGTCACAACTCTAAGCACCGAGCTACCCGTCACAAAAGATCTCTCATATACCATCATGACTTCTCAAGGCCAACAGGTCACTTTCCCATGATGCATCTCTCCGTTATCTCCCCTCATATGTTCCTGTGTTTCTGTCTGTGTGCGCATGACATTTATTACACTGAAACTTTGATATAATTCAGCTGCATGTTTTGCTGATGTGGGAGATAGATGTGTGTGAGAAGATGACTGAGAGGAATGAAGTGTGAAGAAGAGATTTAAGATAAAAACAAAAAGATAAAAACTTAAGATGTTCGTGTTGCAAGAAAAGCGTGAGAATCTTAAAAAGACATAAAAAAGGAGGCAACGGACTACAACAGGACATAAAGGGACGAGAGACATAAACAACCGTTTGACTTGAAAACAGAGGCGTTGTGTTCAGTAAGGGAAGGTCGTATGTTGTCCTGCGGCGCTGCAGAGCATTAATTACAGGATAAGAGATGATAAGCAGTGCTAGGAATAGACAGACACATCGCTGACAGAGCAGGCCGATGCCGACCGGCTGCGGGTTCCTCGCCGTTTGCACAAAAATATTCTGATTAAACGAGGCGGCGATGGCTTCCTGTTCGCTTTCACCTCTGACCACAGCGACAATGTCACAGTTAGAGGCGGCTGATTCAGCTCGGATCTCTCTTTCTCACCGGATTTCTGTTAGAAACGTAAAAAAAATCAACTTCGAGAGTAGTTATAAGATCTTTAGAGGTTAGAGGTTAGCGTCTGGTGACCGTAAAGCGCCATAGCGCGTTAATGGAGGATAGCGTGAAGCTGAAAATACGCAAAGTGGCATAATTAAGGTAACATAAAGTAAGAAAAATGTAACTGCAAAGATCCAGAAACCAAGAAACACATCTTTTTTTTTCAAATGCAAATCTGACAGAAACAAAACAATTTAGATGCCAAGTGAAATTTATACGAAATCTACAAAAATAAACCCAATAAACAAGGGGTGTAAAATCTTTCCCCAATCTTCATCTTTTGTTCCAGCTCTTGAAAGTCTGAGACGTTTAAATGAGCAGTGATTGCTTTGTGTACGGTCGCTGTCTCCAAGAGAGGAAAAAACTATGA
>NW_027176142.1:1173353-1212896 GCF_023055335.1 Clinocottus analis
TCTTCTTCTTCTTCTTCTTCTTCTTCTTCTTCTTCTTCTTCTTCTTCTTCTTCTTCTTCTTCTTCAGTCTTCTTCAGTCTTCTTCTTCTTCTTCTTCTTCTTCAGTCTTCTTCTTCTTCTTCAGTCTTCTTCTTCAGTCTTCTTCTTCTTCTTCTTCTTCTTCTTCAGTCTTCTTCTTCTTCAGTCTTCTTCTTCAGTCTTCTTCTTCTTCAGTCTTCTTCTTCTTCTTCTTCTTCTTCTTCTTCTTCTTCTTCTTCTTCTTCTTCTTCTTCTTCTAACAACACGTTGTTGTTAAACTCAGCCACTAATCGCTTTGGTTGGTACTGTGGTTGACTATGTTACCGCTGTCCTGCCCTCAAGGATACCCCCCCCAGCCTCCTCCACACACACACACACACACACACACACACACACACACACACACACACACACACACACACACACACACACACACACTATATGTTTCATGTTTTGTCTCTCAACTTTAATTGTGATTAAATCTTGGTCTTACTTTGCTTGTTTCACGTATGTGTGTGTTAGAGAGTGTATCTGTGCCGATGTTTATGCAGGTGTGTGTGTGTGTGTGTGTGTGTGTATGTGTGTGTGTGTGTGTGTGTGTGTGTGTGTGTGTGTGTGTGTGTGTGTTATAGTTTGCATGCATATGGGCCTTGAATGAGTGTGTGAGAAGCTTCATTCTCAGTTGGGCCGAAACAATGGAACCTCTATGATTACATCTCCCTGTGCAGGCGGACAGGGTGTGTGTGTGTGTGTGTGTGTGTGTGTGTGTGTGTGTGTGTGTGTGTGTGTGTGTGTGTGTGTGTGTGTGTGCGCGTGTGTGTGTGTGTGTGTGTGTGTGTGTGTGTGTGTGTGTGTGTGTGTGTTTGGAAGCTTCATGGGGGAGAAAAGGGTGGCGGTCGCGGAGGAGGAAAGAGGGGGAGGCTCCGCTTGAACCCTTCTTTGCTCTCACACACACACACACACACACACACACTGGTCTCTTCCTCTCGTGCCCGCCTGGCGTCTCATTGGTTAAATCCCCCCGGCGATATATTTACGTGATTGGTCAGGGCGGGGTATATATATATATATATATATATATTTATATATATATATATATATATATTCAGCGTGGGTCGTTTAACTCCGGCCACAAGTTTCGAAACTTTCAAACGGAGCGGACGGAGAGCGACGGAGGAGAATCCAGCTGAGGACGAGCCGCCGCACAACACAGACGCACAACAGACTCACACAACCAGAGCTGCTGTGTTTTAAAGGGGAAAAACAGAAGAAGAAGAGAAGCAGACTCTTTGCGGCTCCTTTGGGGAATATCCTGCACCACAACTTGTTTGTTTCCTCTCAGATCTCGATGCTTTGCTTTGGGATTTCTGCTCCAAACGCATCAGATTCTTCTCTCGATCGTTCTCTGAATCTTTCTTCCAGAACTTTGAGACCCAAAAAACCGACACAGACGTTTGTTCACTCCCACTCGGACCTAACCAAGTTGAACCTAAGACCCGTTCTGGAATGAATCTAGCCGAGCCCAGCGTGTCCAGAGAGGCTCTGCTGCGCGCCGGCCCCATGGCCCTCGGGGGCCCCTGGGCCTCGCGGGCCTCGCGGACCCCGAGCCCCGCTTCCGACGATCCCGAGCTGGGCTTCGAGCAGAACGCCTCCTCCCGGGGCCGCGGTTCTCCCGACGACGACGACGACGCTGTCGGAGGCGGGAACGCGAGGAGAACGGAACCGAGGCTTTCCCTGACGCCGAGCCCGGGGGGCCGGAGCCCGGACCCGACCCGGCCGGGGGCCGCCGCCGCCGCCGCCGCCGAGGAGGAGGGGAAGGCCGAGCAGAGGATCCGCAGGCCGATGAACGCCTTCATGGTCTGGGCCAAAGACGAGAGGAAGCGGCTCGCCGTGCAGAACCCCGACCTGCACAACGCCGTGCTCAGCAAGATGCTCGGTAAGACGGGCGACAGGAACATTTAGTGTGAAACTGCATGTGATCGGCTCCGAAATGATCCAGTGAAAATGTAAAAATGTCCATTAGAGAGAATTCTGAGAACCATCTGACTGGATCTCTGTCGGGCGGTGAGATTTACCAAAAGCATCTGAAGGCCTTGATGGTCTTCTTCCATCACAGTTGATGGTTTTTGGGAAACTGGACCAGTTTAAAGTCCTAAACTCACAGATGCAACTCCAGTTTTGACTTCCATGTCAGTTAATATTTGAGCAGTTTTTCTTTCCCAAATGTTTCTATCTCAGTTTGAAAACCTCGCCCTTTGAGTTATTTTACTTAAATACCAATATGTAGAGCGCACTATCAAGGAATTATGGTCAAATATGCACATTTATGATTACACAAAATGAATATTGCATTTTTCTTTTGACTAAACCGTCAAAACTAATCCATCATTTACATTTGAATGAATAGTGATACAGATTTGGTTCTGAAATATTTATTATACTTTTTTTATGTTTAGTATATATGAGAGCTAATCTAACGTTGAATATGTTTCACTAGATTTCCACATTGGAGTAAAACATTTAAACTAATTCATTATTCATGAAACTCCAGACTGAAGTCTCAAGCTTGTCTCCACTGAGAAAAACTAACTTTATGACCACTTTTCTTGAGGATTTGATGAAAATAAAGACATATTCCACTCCAATATCTTTACTTACAGGTAGTGTAGTTCAGGGGTCAGAGGTCATGGCTTTAAGTGCATTGTTGATGTCGCCTTGATTGTCAGGACTTTCGCAATCAAACCTTTTTTAATGCATTTTTATTTGGCTATAAAGTGAGCAATGCAGACTGAATCATTTTTTAATTTTCATCTCAAAACGTTTTGCCATTAAAATGCTTCATATAATATCACTGAAAAGCTTCACGTCAGGAACAACACACGACGGAGATTCCCTTCTGCAGTTTTTACCGACTTGCTTTTCTCTTTCTACAGAGTGAAACGTGCTCTTTTTATATATTACTTGCCCTTGAATTCATATCTTATATTCACACTTACGAGCTCATCTGCAGCTCGAGATGTTCGAGCCTCTGAGAGTCAAAGCAGGAAGTGTCTGAAACCTCAACGTCGAACCTCTGAGCTGTAAGTTCACCTGATGCGACCGAGTCGAGGCGTCGTGCAGTGACCAGAACAACCGATGAAGCCGTTTGGAAGATCTAATCAACCATAATGTTGTAAATGTTGACGTCTTGTGAGCGATTTCTTTGACTTCCAGGTTATTTTAACGCAAAAAATGTTAAAAATGTTAAAAATGTTGGCAGTTCACTGTTTCCAGTTCCTCAAATATGAATATTTGCTGAGGGTTTGGCAACTAAGAGCCTTTGGGATGTGAGCAGTTTATTGGACAGAACAAGCAGTTTGAATATGTCACCATGTTCTTTTAGAAATAGTAACACACATGTTTTCCTCTTTTTATATTAAGTAGGGCAAATAATTGGTAATTAAGACAATAATCAATATTAAAATAATCTTTACTGACTAATTTAATGCCCGAGGTGATATTTTACCTGATGGCCGACACAGAACTGCTTAACGTTTTGTCTTTAAGGTTCCTAATGGTAAATAATAAGGTTGTAGGTTATTCCTGAAACATTGGAACAGTCTTTTCAACTATTCCTCATGGAATTCATTTGGATTAACTGATGTTAACTTTAGCTATTTATTCCTTTCAACCAAAGTAAGCTAACATAGCACTCTGCTACAAGGGTAACTACATTATAATATAACTATTCTGTAGTGTAAGTATGTCGTTTTGGGCCTTTTTTGGGGGAATGTTTCAAAGTAATAGTGTTAAAAAATAGTATTTTCTCTCATCCGAGCGTTCACCAACACCACTCGGCGACGGCTTCTTTACATTATGACGACCGGTGAGATTACGTGCGGTTCTCAAGGTGCTATCGCGCTATAACAGTGGTTATTATTTGTGTTTTCTCACCTCAGGTCAGGCGTGGAAGGCCCTGAGCGCAGCGGACAAGCGGCCGTTCGTGGAGGAAGCGGAGCGTCTCCGGGTGCAGCACCTCCAGGATCACCCCAACTACAAGTACAGGCCTCGCCGCAAAAAGACCACCAAGAAGCTCAAGCGCGTGGAGCCGGGTCTTCTGCTGCACACTTTATCCCAGGGAGGGGCGCCAGGACTCGGCGTAGGACCTGGCATCGGCTCCTTGGGCGCGGACGGAGGGTCTCCTTATGGACACCGTCACCACTCCCACCACCTGCTGCACCCTCTCGGGCACTTCAGGGACTTCCCGGCGCCGGGACACCTGGAGCTGGAGAGCTATGGCCTGCCCACGCCGGAGATGTCCCCTCTGGACGTTCTGGAAGACGGCGCTGGGGAATCGGTGTTTTTCCCCCAACATGTGCAGGAGGAGACGGGCATGGGAGGCTGGAGCGGTTACCACCAGCACCTCCACCATCAAAACCAACACTACAGCCACAATTACAACAACCACGGCCACCACGGCGCCATCAATGGCGCGGCGACGCACGGCCAGGCTCCAGGAATGAGCACCGGAGCCGGTTTGAGGACCAGTTTGAGTCCAAGTAGAGACTCCAGACTTGAGTCTAGAATGACTTCTGGTGAGCCGAATATGACCTTGAGCATGAACTCGAGGTTAAGCCACACCTCTGGTCACCACATCGCCTTAAGGAGTACTGCAAAGTGCCCACCGCCTCTTTCTGACTCGTCCTCCTCCGTCCAATACTCCCAGTCCTCCATCAGCCTCCCCGAGCTGGTGAAATCCCACCAAATGCCACTTCAACCCAACGCTCCCGTCGGCTACTTCGGTCAAATGTATGGGAACGGCGCCCAAACTGCAGCTCACTACATGCCTTCGCACCTGGGGCAGCTGTCACCTCCACCTGAAACCTCCCCTTCCTGCCCGTCCTCAACCTTCCCTCCTCCTTTGCACTTAGAGTCCTCAAATCCAGAGTCCTCCTGCAATTTGGGGTCTTCTTCTGCCGAGTTCTGGTCGGAGGTGGACAGGCATGAGTTCGACCAGTACGTGAACGTCGGAAGGAGTCGAGAGGAGGCCTTTGGACATGGCGGCGCCGCCGGGTCCAAAGGCCTGAGTGGGCGCAGTAGCGGTGATGGAGGTAGCATGAACACCGGTTTGCTTCACAGGGACGTCAGCAGCATGTTGTGTGGCGCTGGAGGATGTGAGGAAGGGAACAGCCCTCTTATATCTGCTCTTTCAGACGCCAGCAGTGCTGTTTATTACAGTACCTGCATCACTGGATGAATGCGCCACGATCCCTCACATGTAACTCCTTAATGCATAACGCACATGGTTTGGTCCATTTGAACCGGCGTCACATGATCGGGAGACGGCCTTTGTGAAAGAATAGTTTGGGCTCATATCCTTAGCATTGCTTATCACTCATAGATCCCAACTGTAAATGTTAAAAGTTTTTCTAAATGTGGAAATGGAAAGTGAGTTTTTTTTATGTGTTAACTGAAAAAAAAGCAAACGTATAAAACGCTTAGTTTCAAATGAATGCATTCATGAACATGATCGTGAACAATTAGCTGCCTAGCTAAGCAGCTTTCCGTGATAGCTACAGGCTAGCGTGGCTGGATTAGACTTGCTAGCATGGCTAATTTATGACCTGTGGGATTGTTTTGCAGGATTTGTGAGAAAAGCACAAAAAAAACACTCGCTCATGGCACCTTTAAGGCATTCGCTGAGCAATTGCAAAATCAGCTACGGTCGGTAGCTTAGCTAGCATAGCGGGTGGATCTCCATTAGCTTGATGCTTTTTATCAAGATGTTGCCTCTGGATCCAAATGAATTGTATTAAAAAGAAACAGGCAAAACTAGAGCATTGTCCAGAGGTTATATTTTCACTTTAGCCACTTAAGGTGCTTCTTAGAAAAATACTGTAAATGTTGGGCAGATAAATAAAGGCACCTTAAAATAGCATTGTGTTTTAGTTACTCATCAAGGATGCTAGGTCTGTGTGTTAGCATGTGTATGACCTAAATGCTACATCTAAGGTTGCAGGATCTCAACCAGCTCTGGTCTTCGTTGAACCTGCTCCACTTGTTTAGTTCATCACTGTGTAAAGTCTGGTCGTCTGAAAAATCCACAACCACAACAAATTGGAATTATAAACCTCATCTCATTTCATCTCAGGATCAAACATCATCTCATCTCCACTGAACGTTTTATTTGTTAAATGTGGACTCGGAGGACAAAGAGCCTGTGTAGATAAACGAGAGAGGAGTAATGATGGGAGAGGCTCGACCCGGCCGACACAAACCTCGGTGGAAAAGCCAGACCAGAGCCGACCGCCGACGTCTCCCACAAACCATCAGGATGTTTTGCGAGTCGGGTCCGGTTGTTTTCTGACCGTTCTGTTCTCTCTGAGGGCCTCGCGTCAAACTTCAAGCCAAAATCTGGATCTTTTGAGTTGCGTTGCTTCCTGGCAAACAGACATGTTGTTGATGAACAGGTCAGTGAGCCTCTGAGGTACAACGAGCCGGTCGCTTGCCGACACAAAAACGTCTTTTTCAAAAGCGTAAAATAGTTCTACGAATAACAAAACATACTGGGTTCTACAAGTTAAGCGCCATTGGAGCAGAACAGATATACTTCTAATATCTCTGGTCTGCATATTTGTAGTTTTATACAATGCAACATAAATAATGATGAGCTCTAGTACCACAAGAATTACACATTTAAACAATTTAAGGATGATTTTTGTTTAAAAGTAGCCTTTTAATCATATATATATATATATATATATATATATATATATATATATATATATATATATATATATATATATATATGTAAAGGATAAATTGAGACTATGAAATGTTCTCTTTGCACTGGGTTTAATGTAAAATGTAAAAAAAAAATGTAGAGAAGCAACACTACTTATAAAAAATGAAATGCCCATCGTTCTGAATATGTGTTTGTACAGAAAGGACTGTTTGTTTTGTCGTGTTGTATATTTTGTTTCATTTCTTACAGGAATAGCTCGACTTTGTATAAAATGATTTGCTCCCTTGCTGAGAGGAAGAAGATCGATGTCGCTGGAGGCGACGCACAAAGACAGGAATCATCTTTTTA
Source organism: Clinocottus analis (assembly GCF_023055335.1). Classification (NCBI taxonomy): domain Eukaryota; kingdom Metazoa; phylum Chordata; class Actinopteri; order Perciformes; family Cottidae; genus Clinocottus; species Clinocottus analis. Next base: position 1,180,444 of record NW_027176142.1, read on the forward strand.
ATACCCAGCAGGACCTCTAATACATCTTAATTAACGTTCTGTATCTGTTTTAATCTGAGTTTACACCATAATACTCCCAGTAGAACCGTCACTTGTAGATTGTTTCGTCCAATTTGTTAACTAATTAACATTAAAGGTGTTAATTAAAGATGTCTGCCTCCTCCAGGACAAAGACATCAATGATGATATTCACTCTCTCAGCAAGGAAATATTGAAGTGTTCATTTTAAAAAACAAATGTGAATATAAAAGCTTTGGAGTGGTGAGTTCCCACTCGCCGTCCAACATGTTGTTTATTCTGTGTGTGTAAACAATGCCTTCAAAATAAAAGCTTGAATTGTGAAGCTCTCTATGGTTCTTTGACGGGTCACATGTTGCACTTTGACCCACTGTTACGCACTTCATGACTGCAGATGAACACGAGAAATTGTGGTTTCGTTTGTGTTGAGAAAATGCAAAAATGCTGCCACTACCAGACGTTTGCGTATCCATCCTGTAATATCTGTGTTTACAGTGGGAACAAAGAACAGAAGTCTTCTTCATGGGTTTGTTCTGCATCTGCTCTGCATTAGTCCAACAGACTTTTCTTTCTCCATGAAACAGTGGAAGTGAATCGTCTATCTTGTGCAGTGAAACCGGTTTTATTCACCGCATCGTTCCTTGTGGCCTCCGCTGGTTGAAAAACAGAGCAATGGTAGAGTTTTCCTCACTTTTCCTCTGAAGGACGGAGCCGCAGAGAAGCAAGAGTTCAAACGAAATATTCAACAAATACTTCTACATCTGCATTTGACATTCTTCTCTGTTGACACCGACAGAGTCGTGTTTCCATTTTAATTGACTGTGACACACAAAGAACATCAGAGAGACGGGCGTGTTTTTTTTTTTTTGGGAGTACAATAACTCTGGGGCTTTTGGTAATAATTATCCAAAGAGAAAAAAACACCCAAGATTTTGGGATTAAAAAGAAAGGACATTTTCTCAGCAGTCGTATAAAAGACAAATTAAAACCAGGACGCTCCCGGCGACGCCGACGCTTCTAAATCTGTCCGACAGAGACGCTTTTTTAATTTTCTTCATAAAACTTTTCTGGTTTGTGTCTTTAAATTCTGTTTAATAAATCAATGTTACGAAATAGACTTGAAACAGTTTTGACTGGATAAAATAGATCCACATTTTGTGATGTTTTTGATCCCAAAAACAGTTTAATCTCAACATCTGACGGCCGTGAAAACAAATACATATTGGTTATTTATTGAGTTAGTTTGGATTAGATGGCGCGCACGTTACAGAATATGAGGCATTAAATACGCTGCTGAACATCTGCTGCCCCAAAAGATTGTGTTTAGTTTGGGTCAAAATAAGTACATGTGTTACATAAAATTGATATGTTTCTTATGTACGCAGCATTAGTTAAAGAAGCGGTTCTCAAACTGTTTCTGTCTCCACTTTGAGGAAGCAAAATGTTCCACCGCCCCAACAACATGGAACAAAATGGTGCAACTTCTTGAGACTCCTCCATCCGTGCTTTTTAATGAATAGATTAAAGAAAATGTAAATCCCTTTCAAGTGAACCAGATTGCTCCATCTGACAAGAACTAATAACATGAGCAATCACTTTGTTAAAACAATGCAAATAAAGTTATATATGTGCAAAAAAAAGTGATATTTGGCAAAAAAAGATGAGCAAGGAAGCCGGTTGGATCCCTGTTTCCTCCCCATAGTTTCATGTTGAAGTGTCCTTGAGCAAGGCACTGAAGCCCCAGAGCTTCACAGCAGCACAAAGCTCCTTCATTACTGAGGATGATGACATGCAGAGAATAATCCCCCCACTGTGGGATTATGAAAGGATTCTTACAATAAAAAAACAAGAATCTGCATCTTATGGAAGCCCATTTCCGCCAAAAAAAAAGTCATAATTATGTCAAAAAAAGAAGAAAGAAAAGTATGACAAAAAAAGTGTGACAAAATTTTTTTTTAAAAGTGTGACAAAAAATGTAAAAATAAATAAATTAAAAAAGACAAAAAAACATGACAAAAAAAGTATGAAAAAAAATTTGAATAAAAGTGTGACAAAAATTATGACAAAATAAAAGCATGACAAAACCATGTTGAAGTGTCCTTGAGCAAGGCACTGTGGGATTATGAAAGGATTCTTATAAGACATTTTTTTTAAAAAAAGAATTAAGAATCTGTATCTCCCCTGCGCCCCGCCTGTAATACCTCCGCGCCCCACTAGAGGGTTGCGCCCCACAGTTTGAGAACCTCTGCTTTAACTTCAACAGACTCTCTCTCTTCATGCTACGTGTTGCTTCAGGTTCACGCTGGAGTTGAAGTCCCGATGTCAGCGCTCATGTCTCCGGATGGAAGCGATGAAGACGAGAAGAAGGAGGGGTGGGAACAGGAGGAGAAGAGGAGTGGGGGGGGGATCCTCTGAGATCTGATTCAGTCCTTCAGCCTCGGAGACGACTCTTCTTCTTCTTCTTCTTCTTCTTCTTCTTCTTCTTCTTCTTCTTCTTCTTCTTCTTCTTCTTCTTCTTCAGTCTTCTTCTTCTTCTTCTTCTTCAGTCTTCAGTCTTCAGTCTTCAGTCTTCTTCAGTCCTCAGTCTTCTTCTTCAGTCTTCTTCGTCTTCAGTCTTCTTCAGTCTTCTTCTTCTTCAGTCTTCTTCTTCTTCAGTCTTCTTCTTCAGTCTTCTTCTTCAGTCTTCTTCTTCAGTCTTCTTCTTCTTCAGTCTTCTTCTTCAGTCTTCTTCTTCAGTCTTCTTCTTCTTCTTCTTCAGTCTTCTTCTTCAGTCTTCTTCTTCTTAAGTCTTCTTCTTCAGTCTTCTTCTTCTTCAGTCTTCTTCTTCAGTCTTCCTCTTCTTCAGTCTTCTTCTTCTTCAGTCTTCTTCTTCTTCAGTCTTCTTCTTCTTCTTCAGTCTTCTTCTTCTTCAGTCTTCTTTTTCTTCTTCTTCAGTCTTCAGTCTTCTTCTTCTTCTTCTTCTTTCTTATTATTTGGACATCAGTTCTTCTTTTCCGTCATTTTAATACGTTCCCTTTTCTTCAATATTTATGTTCTTCTGTTCTCTTTCATCTTTCTCTTTCTGTTATCAACTCCTTTTTTTCTACCGCTCATCTTTTATCGTCACCTTTTCGCACTCTTTTTATTTATTTATTCCATCGATTGTTCTTTTATCTATTCAACTCTTCTAAGCACGGAATTTCCTGCTGAAAATAGACATTCATACAAGAACTGCGTTCGTGGCTTTTCATGAATGTTTGCACACCCTCGCGGAAACATTCTTGTGGGCGGAAAATATTAGAACAAACTTTCATTTCAGACCCTTTTCTCCTCTATAAATACGTGTTTGACCAATAAAACCTTTTGTTCCGACTGAATGCCGTCATCCTACGTTATAATTAGCCGCGTGCCTTTTTCTTTTTTAACAAGCAGAATGTTTATTTTCAGAGCGATGAACTTTGTTCGCTGCGTGTCGGACAATCGGACCGGTGAGCTCAACGTTCAGCCCAGAAAGAGATGTTTTATAGTGTTTCTGATCGTAGCCGATGACGCTCAAACAGAGCAACAACCATCTCAACAAACCACAGAGAGAGCAATGTATGACGCAAGATTGCCCGGCAGGTGGATGCAGGAGAATGGAAATTTTCTAGAGTGTTTTTTATTTTTCAGAGAAATATTTTTTAAGAGCAATTTCTTTTTTTGCGAGCAAATTTTTTTGGGAGCGTTTTTTATTTTGAGAGCATTTTTTTTGGAGCAATTTTTTTTTTCGAGCAAATTTTTTTGCGAGCGTTTTTTTTTTAGAGCTTTTTTTTTAGAGCAATTTTCCTTGCGAACAATTCTTCTTTGAGAGAATTATTTTTTTTGCTAGCGATTTTTTTTGCGAGCTTTTTTTTCGAGCATTTTTTTTAGAGCAATTTTTTTGCGAGCAAATTTTTTTGGGAGTGTTTTTTTGGGGGGGCAATTTTTTTTTAGAGTTTTTTTTTTTTTTAGAGCAATTTTTTTGAGAGCATTTTTTTAGAGCAATTTTTCTTTGAGAGCAATTTCTTTTTTTGCGAACAATTTTTTTTGAAAGCGTTTTTTTTTTAGAGCAATTATTTTTTTTAAAGAAAATATTTTTTAATTGATAGCAAATATTTGGATATAGCTTCATAAAAAAGAAAAACAAAATTCCTGTCATGTACAAACATAACGCACAAACAAACATAGCAACAACTATCTCAACAAACCACAGAAAGAGCAATGTGACGCGAGATTGCCCAAACAACCCAAAGACTTGCAACCAGTGGTACATTTTGAAATTCATTCACAATCGTGAAGTTTGTTTTCAATACTTTTGTTGACTTCATTGAGGTTTTTTCCTTGTTGCATAAACGTAACTGCGGCCGTGAGCGATGTGGCATTATTAAATAAATGACATGTGGAAAGCCGTGTGGAGTTAACCCGGCGGTGTGTCATTTATGAAGCCGTTTAAAAGTCTTAAAATGTCTTTTAATGACGCGCAGAAAGGTCAGCGAATGTCGAGCTTTTCATCGTCTGCTCAGGAGACGGCTCGGTGTCGTTCTCATAGTTTCTTCTGATCTTCGTCTCACTTTCACTTTGCGTCTTATATTTAATCACATTTACTCTGTTTCACCACATTTAACTCTTTTTTTCTCACTTTTGTACTTTTTAAGTCTGACTTACAACTTGTTTTATTAATATTTCCATAGGATTCAATCCTCTTTTGTTTGGAGAAGAAAAGCTTGAACGCGATTTAACCGTAAAGACCGAACTGGGGATTGTGTGTGATTTATTCTACTCAGTGTGTGAGTGAGGGTGTGTGTGTGTCTGTATGTGTGTGTGTGTGTTACTGAGGTAATGCCAGGAATGTGAGCAACGAGGAGGAAACTCTTGTGGAAGTTTGGGATGTTCGGGAAGGGTGTGTGTGTGTGTGGAGAGAGAGGAAAAGGTGTATATGTATGTGGGAACACCTCATTACCCTGGAAAAGAAAACACGAGGCTGGATTCTCCAGCTGGAACTGAACACACACACACACACACACACACACACACACACACACACACACACGCGAGAGCTTCCAATGTGTGTATATATACATTGTGTGTGTGTGTGTGTGTGTGTGTGTGTGTGTGTGTGTGTGTGTGTGGAGAGAGAGAGAGAGAGAGAGAGAGAGAGAGAGAGAGAGAGAGAGAGAGAGAGAGAGAGAGAGAGAGAAAGAGAGAGAGAGAGAGAGAGAGAGAAAGAGAGAGAGAGAGAGAGAGAGAGAGAGAGAGAGAGAGAGAGAGAGAGAGAGAGAGAGAGAGAGAGAGAGACTTTCCCGTCTCTTTCTGTCTTTGTGGTGTTTTATTGGCCACATGTGGTTAAGATGTCAGATCAGTCACCACGACTACACACTGACTGTGTGTGTGTGTGTGTGTGTGTGTGTGTGTGTGTGTGTATGTGTGTGTCTGTGGTCGCCCATGTGTGTGTGATTTCACAGACTGATGTGAGACGACAGCTGGTTTACGCTGCAAATGTGTTTGTTTGTGCGTTTCTGCAACTTACAACTTCTCTGTGTACAGTGGTGTGTTTTAATGAAAGTGTGTGTTTCTGTTCTGTGTGTGTGTGTGTGTGTGTCCAGTATTTGCGTGCATGTGTGAGTATGAATATGTGTAACTGTACTGTGTGTGTGTGTGTGTGTGTGTGTGTGTGTGTGTGTGTGTGTGTGTGTGTGTGTGTAAATTTACCAAAACTTTATGTCCATATGGTTTTTAATTTCCAGTCTGACTGTGTGTGTGTGTGTGTGTGTGTGTGTGTGTGTGTGTGTCTGTCCTACACGCCGTCACATATGAAACAGGAATTGATGACAGAGAGTCGAGACTCAAAGTCTTTCTTTTGGGGGGATTTTGTGTGCAGATATGTGACTTTGATGTAAACATATTTTTTATATCTCCTGCATCCATCTGACCGTCTGTTTATGAGCCATATTGGAAAGAATGATTGAATTACTTTGTGATGAAAGCTTCTGGATGATGGATTTATTCGGTAATCTTCAAACGAATATAAAACAGAAGATCCTTTGGTTGCTAACAGTAAAAAGCAAAAGTTACTTCCTTCTTTCATTTATTAGAAAGCTGCAAAGATTCATCTGTTTATGGAATAATCTACACTTCATGTTGAGGAACTCACTTTCATCTTCATCTCAAAGACACAACACACTCACATGAAACATAACACAGTTAAGACGTATGAAACAACATGTTGTGTTGTAACGATATAAAACATAAAACACTCACTAAGTTTCTGGCTGCCGGTTCGATGATGTCATCGCGGGTTTGCTCTTTCCCTCCCTGCCGCAGGATGCCTCCCCTCCGTACCCCCACTACTTCCTGTTTCCTGTCCCTGCAGGAAGTAGCTCTGTGTTCACTTCCTGTCAGAGGGGCTGTTGGGAACAGGAAGTTGAGAGTGTGTAATAATGTTGACCGTAGCGGGTCACAGAAAGACTCTTTGATTTATTGCATATTACATAAATAATTTTTCTTTTAGGAACTTTAAAGCGCTGAAGTGATACAGAATGTAAAAGCAAAACATCAAACACGAGGTCAAGTTTCAGCAACAACAAGATTATTTCAGCCACTTTGTTGGATTCAAATTTGTCGACCCAAATTTTCCGGTTTGGAGGAAACTGAACTATGTTTTTATTGAAACCTGGAGGCAGTCGCTCTATTTCCACAAAGAACGACCTCTGACCTCTGACCTCTACTTTTAATAGACTCACTTCCCTCCTCCCATCGCCCTGCGTCTTCCTCTCCACCTCCTTCTCATCTCTTCCTTCATTATCTTGCCTTCTCTCTGTGTTATTCCTTCCGTTCGTCCTCGTCCTTTCTTCCACGATTGCGAGCAATATTATAGAAAGAAAGACGGCAATATTATAGATAGAAAGACGGCAATATTATAGATAGAAAGACGGCAATATTATAGAAAGAAAGACGGCAATATTATAGATAGCAAGACGGCAATATTATAGATAGAAAGACGGCAATATTATAGATAGAAAGACGGCAATATTATAGAAAGAAAGACGACAATATTATAGATAGAAAGACGGCAATATTATAGAAAGAAAGACGACAATATTATAGATAGAAAGACGGCAATTTCTGATAAATCAATGAGGATGGAGTCGTTGTTTTTTCAGCTGCATATTACAGATTATAGACTAATCCAACTCAACCAGCTCCATTCAAGCCAACATTCAAACTGCTGGCAGGCCGTCACGGCTATTTCAAACAAAAGAAGGCGACTGAAGCGCAGCTTCAATCAGAGGATCGGCGGTTCGATCCCCGTCTCCCAAGTCTTGTGCATACCAACACCCTTTGCACATTGTACCGTATGTAGTGTTTTCATATGTATGTACAGTGTTTTTCATATGTATGTATGTATGTATGTATGTATGTATGTATGTATGCATAGTGTTTTTCTCCATAGTTTATATTCTTTCTCCTTCCTATTTTAGTGTGTTTGTATTTTTAAAAACTTACTCAGAGCCCTTTCTTGTTTTTATTTTAAATCTAAACGCCGAACAAGTGACGCAGTCTGACATGTTACGGTGGAGGAGGAGGGTCAAACTAACGCAGGACTTGCACCCAGCAGACCCGTAGAGATGCTCTCTGAACGCTCCTCTTTATCCTCCACCCGTCCTTCCTCATCTCCCCCTTTCCTGGCGTCACTTGGAGAAGGTTGTGGGTGTTAAACCTCTGAGGTCTGCTGGTTCGGTGGCCTCGGTTTTGAAGGGCGTGCGGTTTGTGGGTTCAGATCCCGGTCAGGCCCGACCGCTAACCTTGACTAGCGCAACTCGTCCTTCACCGTGGAAAAAAAAGCCAAAGCAGCCAATCAGGGAGCCAGAACCCGAGTCAGCAGGAATCCAGAGAAACAGTTTTATTTTATTATGTCATGGATCACATTATTTTATTTATCATATTTTTATTTTATTTTCACATTGTGTGCTAATATCCCTCCTGCTCTTTCTTCTTTCTCACATTTCCTTTAGTTTTATTTCACTTTTTTTGAATGTTTTGCCCTTTCCATGTTACACTGCTCCCTCCCTCCCTGTAGTCCTCCTGTCTGCTACCCGTACAGTACAAGACTTAAGATGAGGAACAGTTAAAAATAAATTAAAAAAGCATGGGAAAAGCGACTCAAAGTGAAAAAAACTCGCTCCACATGAGAGACAACCGTCTGTGTGAGTTCATACGAGGACATTTCTGTGAGATATCAGGCTCCCTGTGGTCAAACATCCATTTTTATACCAGAAAAGTACCCGTGCTATTTGGGGTTGAGTGGCTCCAAAGCTTTCTGTTATAATTCGGTCTATTTATCTTTCTGGCTCCCCTGGTCTCCCTCAGCCTCCACGCACGTCTAAACACCGGCTTTACGATGTGGAAATCTTCTAAAATTAAATGGAATTTCAGCCCTCTTTTATATATTTGTCTGTTGTTGGTTTTGTCCGCTGCGTTGTCACTATAACAGGCACTGACGCCGCGTGGGAGTGTGTGTGTGTGTGTGTGTGTGTGTGTGTGTGTGTGTGTGTGTGTGTGTGTGTGTGTGTGTGGCGTGGTGACCCAGCATGACGCCGTAGTAAGCATCGCACATGGCTGCCAGCAGACAGAGAGAAAAGCAGTGTGGGAAATTGCGAGGAAAAGACAAAAAGAGGGAGGGTGAAGAAGTATGAAGGTTGATTCGTGTATTTTTTCACGAGAGCGAATTTATTTATTGTAAGTAAATTATCTCCAAATCTTTGCTGTCAATTAAAAAAATTGCTCCCTCTCAAAAAAGAAAAAATGTTCCAAAAAAAAAAATTGGCTCCCAAAAAAAAAATTGGCTCTAAAATAAAAAGTAAACTGCTTCATCCAGCAGCGCAAGCCCCGCCCACTACGCCCACAACTCACCTTGTGACTCTTGAGATTGAGAGCAAAGGTTTTCTTTTGGAGAGCACAGGGGTTTTTTTCAGAGCGTTTTTTTTTTTTTTTTTAACAGAATTTTTTTTTCAGAGCGTTTTTTTTTTAGAGAATTTTTTTTTTTTTTTACAGAAAATATTTTTAAATTTTTTTTAGAGCAATTTTTTTTTGGGTCTGTCAGACCCCGCCCACTATGCCCACAACTTTTGGAGAGCGATTTTTTATATTTTTTAAGACTAACTATTTTTTGAGAGCGTTTTTTTTTTTTGAGAGCAATTTTTTTATTATAAAAGTATAAAAAAAATATTTTCTGGTGTTTTGTTTTTATTGTTTTACTTGTGTCGTTTTTCCCTTTCTCAGGTTTCTCCCTCACTATGTTTCCCAACATATCATTGGCCTCAGTGTGTGTGTGTGTGTGTGTGTGTGTGTGTGTGTGTGTGTGTGTCTGTGTGTGTGTGTGTGTGTGTGTGTGTGTGTGTGTGTGTGTGTGTGTGTGTGTGTGTGTGTGTGTGTCTGGAGCCATGGGATGAAGTGTGGTTACCCACTGGTGTGACCAGGGACACAAGGGCACCTCACTCGTCTGCCTCTCTCTCTCTCTCTCTCTCTCTCTCTCTCTGTGTCTCTCTCTCTCTCTCTCTCTCTCTCTCTCTCTCTCTCTCTCTCTCTCTCTCTGTCTCTCTCTCTCTCTCTCTCTCTCTCTCTCTCTCTCTCTCGCTCTCTCTCTCTCTCTCTCTCTCGCTCTCTCTCTCTCTCTCTCTCTCTCTCTCTGTCTCTCTCTCTCTCTCTCTCTCTCTCTCTCTCTCTCTCTCTCTCTCTTTCTCTCTCTCTCTCTCTCTCTCTCTCTCTCTCTCTCTCTCTCTCTCTCTCTCTCTGTAATCTAAATCCTGTAAAAACTGCTGTGTCCGAAACCTGGACAGGAATCATTTCAGCACTAGACACTTTCTGACACTAGATATTATTATTTTAACATCTATTAGTCGTTAGCAGCTCCTGCGTACACGTTTCCACATGTTCCCAGTGGTGTCAGGATTCGAACCAACAACCACACGCTTCTCTTCCTGAGCTTCCAAACTCTCAGAGCCGATCTGAGCCTCTTCATGTCTGCATCTTTGACGTCCACCGGCCCAAGAAGCTGGAGTCCCATCTGCTGCCCAGAGATCTGAAGCTCTGAGCAGCTTCCAGGTTTCTGGAGAGACCATTTCATCAGGACTGTGAAGTAAGAAGAACAAGGAAATAATGTAAATGAGTGAAAAGGAAATTGTGTCACTCAGATCCAACCAGTGTTTGCAAAACTATGACGAACCAGAGTAAAGAAAAGAAAAAGAAAAGTATGAAATGTACAAATATTTTACAAAAATCACTTCTGTGTTTCTCTGCTCAGTCGTCTCATATTTCATATAATGTGTGTGTTCATATTGTAGATGATGTCATTTCCTGTTTCCCCTGATCTGTCATGTCTCCATAGGGTTATACACACACACACACACACACACACACACACACACACACACACACACAGTAGCAGGAAGCAGCAGTGACGTCAGGTTGATGTGGGATCAACAGCCGGATGAGAAGACAAGTCATGCAAGGTCAAGGTGTCCCTCACTCACACACACACACACACACACACACACACACACACACACACACACACACACACACACACACACACAATACTGTATCAAATGTATTGTTTTCTGCTTTCATAAAGGAGGCAACAGCAAACATAAAAGATGACCGAGAGGGACGATATAAATAGTTTGTTTAAATTTGATATATACGTTTGTTAGCTTGAAGCGGCGTGTAAACAGCTACTCTTTGGTCTTTTTATGGTTTTGCTCCATCAAACCTGGAACCCATAAACCTGAGAAACCTCCAGCGGCGTCGTGACGTCCACTGGTTGTGAACGTGTGGTCTTATGAACACATGATTCAGCTGAGCAGCAGCTGCAAACCAACAGTCAGGACTTGTTTTATGGGACGCTTTGCAGAAAAGAGCTTCATCAATGTTTTCCTCCGTACGAGGCTGTTTGTGTGTAAAATATTTTTAGATTGTAGTAAATTAAACACGATTGGATGTCTGGCAGAGTCTTTGACTGCTGTGAGCGCTCCACTGTCTTGTGGCGTCCCGCAGGGCTTCGTCCTGGGGCCTCTGTTGTTGTTTTTGTGTGTTTTCCTTTGGGATGAATCATAAACAGATCAAATATTGGACATCAAGTAAATGCAGATGATATATATGATATTCATTGTGAGGCTTTAGGGTTTTCTCGGCTGCTGGACTCTTAAAGACTTGACAGAAGGACATTTTCACTGCTCAATGTTTAGCTTGAGGTTGTTGCTCCAGAAAAAGTTGCCCTCATGGTCATGTATGTAGAGTTTTGGGTCTCTTTGGGTTTGGGCATTTAGTTTGGATGGTAAAGGTTACGGTGAGGGGGCTCAGGAAGGCTTTACTTTATTATGTTTAGGTAAAAAATAAAACGTAAATTACATTAATCACTGTTTGTGAATGTCTTTGCATGTTGAAATGAGCAGATGTGAAGTTTAAAAGAGAAGGAAAGAAGTTCTCTCTGTCAGCAGAGAAGCTCTTAACTGAAAACAGCCCTGGATTTCCCTTCTGAATCAAACAATGTAAAACACACCAACACAACTCTTGATTCATAGTAATCACAATACAGAACATACTTTTTACAAGGCTGGGCCTCCATTACTCATAAACCCTTTTTCATCTGGAGTATCTAAACAAACAACACACACACAGAGTTATTGGATCTCTCCCAGATGACATCAACCGCAGTGAAGACTTGATATTTATGTGCCTGACTTACAGAGAAGCTGCTGACATCGAGCCCGACCCCTAAAACCCACCAAGAGACACAACTTCAAGAGCTCGGCATCGTGAGGCCGAGCAGATGGAGACGACGAGCAGTGGGTTTCTTCCCTCAAAGGTCTGTTTTTAGATGCTTTTTAGCAAAAAGGTGAAATTATAATCCAAACAAAAGGTCGTTGCACAAAACAAATATATACATATGTGTAGTTTTTCTTCCAGCTGAGGTTGTGTCTGCGTTGTAAGTACAAGGAACAGCCAGCAGGTGGCAGCAGCACATTTGTCTCATGGAGCCAGCGCACACGGTGTGAACACAGAAGTAAAACAGATAGACACATAACACAGTGTCCTGTGAGTCTGTTTATTTCTAAATTAACTTGTAAGGGACATGAGTGTTGCTCTGTTAGAGGAGGCGATGCACCAACGCTTCGGTTCAAATGACATCACCCTCTCTGGGAAAAAAATGCAATGCAAACAAAAAGTGTTAAAGCTCTTGCAGGACGCTCTCCAACCTCGTCAGGGTGTGAAATGATGCAGTAAATCATGTGTTTGGTCTCTGGATTGAAAACTAAAAGACAGTTTGATGTGTGGATGACGGTGTGACGCTGAACAGGACGGTTTGTTTTAATAACAGATTCCTTTCAGAGTTAGAGATGTTTTTTAAATACGTTGTGAGCTGCAGCGTCGGTGGGAACATGGTCGCTCTACCTGCTCGCTTTCTGTGTCAGACATTACCTCACCGATCCGCTGTGATGTCATCCCTCCTCTCTCTCTCTCTCTCTCTCTCTCTCTCTCTCTCTCTCTCTCTCTCTCTCCGATGCCTCGCTCAATCTGTCGTCATTTTCTCCTCTCTGGTTGGCTTTGTCTCTCATCTCACCTCTGCTTCTTCTTCTTGCTCTCTTTTCGTCCTCGTTCTGTGTGCATCTCTCACCCCGTGGTCACGGCGTGGTCACGGCGTGGTCACGGCGTGGTCACGGTGTGGTCACAGCATGTTAAGCTACATGATAGCGAGCCGGCACACAGTATTTTCACACCAATGCATGGTCCATGCACATGTGAAATCATATTGAAATACACAAACATGCGAGTGAGGAATATGCACAGAATGCTACTGGAAGTCATCTCCATGCATTCAGAGTGAATACGGCAAAGTCAGGAAGACATAAAGGGACGCGAACAGCGAGGGCATCGTCGTCTTTCATCTTTGAAAAGAACCGCTGAAGATCCTGAAGATGCAACGAGGACCAGACTTCTGCAACGAGTGTGAAGGCTCCTCATGGGAGAACACTGCTCATGCTGAATGTGAAGCCTTCAGCACGTCACACGACTCAGAGGAGCAGTGAAACACGCCTCGTCGCTAAGATTCTGATTGACGGAAACAATACGTTTAATTGGTTTGAATTAAAAAGATATGCGAGTAATTAAGACGAAATACAAGTGAATGTAGCTGAGAAGGAACGTTTCTGGTTTGTAGTTGTACTCTGATGCAGACGAATGTCTTTCTTGTGAGACTTGTAGAGTGTTTTTCAACCTTTTTGGAGCCGTGGCACATTTTTTACAACAAATAAATCCCGCGGCAAAACCAACAACCCCAAAAAAATGTACAAAATGTCCCGTTGTTGCACAATACAGCAGATATGGTAGGTAATTATTGCGCTACCTGCTGGCATGGAAGAGTATTTATTTACCTGGTTAGCCACTAATTTGCAGGCTCAGACAAGTCAACAATGGGAAATTATTTATGAAGTGAAATTGGACATTTTTCCACGGCTCACTGGTCTACAGTGACCTCTGAGCTCGAGGACGTAGTTCATCCTGTTATAGTATGATGACCGTGTTCAGAAACAGCAGCGATCGCAGCAAAGATGGAGCCAAAAGACCAAAATAACACAACTGGTGTTAACACGTTCAACGCAAATAAAACAAGGTGCACTTCTTGCAAAGTTGAGAGTCTTCAGCTGCAAATACTTAAGTCGGGAAAAACATCTCTCTTCTTTATTGATTGTGGACTCGGGCTTATGCTCTCCCTGAATCGCCCATTTCATTATGCTTTGCTCCCAGTTTATTGGTTTTTATGGCATGAGCCTCCGAGGGGAGACGTGTTTAGCTTATTGCTTTGGCGGCAGGAAGCACCGCCGGCTTATTGCTGGAGTCTGAAGGTCCGAGCTGTTTCAGCAGCAGAGGTACACAACAGACACACACACAGGTATCTGTGTTGTTGTAAACACAAACCAGCGTGAGGTACAACAGAACCAGCAGCATCAGTAGTAGTAGTAGTAGTAGTAGTAGTAGTAGTAGTAGTAGTAGTAGTAGTAGTAGTAGTACGGACAGTATTAGGATGAAGGGACGGGTGAACGTTATATGCACATCACAATTTCTTAAAGCTAAAGATGATATTTTAAAATGTCTTGTTTTGCGTCAAAATAATGTGTAATGATATAAAACAGAGAAAGGAAATGGATTTATTGATAATATCACAACGTTTTCCTTTGTGTCTAACGTTTAAAGCACAGCTCAGCTCGTCCTTCAGTCTGTCATGTCCATCAGGTGCCAACAGAACAGACTTTTCCAGCTTATTTTTGTTTAGTTTTCTTCTTTTCTCTTTAGTTACTACATCACTTAACTTCTCCTGCCTTCCTCCAAATCCTTCATCTGGGTTTCCACCCTACAACCAAAGCCCCCAGTCCTCCAAAAACATACTTTAAAGTCCGCGTCTGGCTTTGAAGTTAATTTGGCCAAACCGTGGAAGTCCAACCTTTGGGTCGGGCGGTGCCGGGTGATGGAGACGCTAATGAGCTCCACGGCTCAACCCACGTGGAAGATTGCCAGGAGATCCGGCTAATTTTATCTTTTTAAGTTTTTAGTCGAGCCGTTTTGTCTTCATGCACGAGTCACTTTCACGGGAATGAATGTTTCCAGCTCTTTACGTCCTGTATGGAGAGCCGAGGGCTGCAAGAGCATTCCCTGTATCTCAAAGATAATCTTTAGAATATTGTTTGCAGATCTTGAGCTGCTTTTTCATCTTATCTGACTGAGTTTTACAGTTGCTGTGAGCTCTCCACTGTCTTGTGGTGTCCCTCAGGGCTTCGACCTGGAGCCTCTGTTATTGTCTTTGTGTGTTGCCCTTCGGGATGGATCCTAAACAGATCAAATATTGTACATCAAGTAAATGCAGATGATATACATGTACAGTGAGGCTTTAGGGTTTTCTCGGCTCCTAGACTCTTAAAGACTTGGCGGCAAAGGACATTTTCACTGCTCAATGTTTAGGTTGTTGCTCCAGAAAAAGTTGCCCTCATGGTCATGTATGCAGAGTTGTGGGTCTCTTTCATCTTCTGTGTGTTTTTCAGAAGCTGGTTATGCTTCCCACAAATGAGCAAAAACAAGGAGTGTTTCATCATTTTGTGTTTTTATGCTTCACGTGTCAGAAATGTCATTTAATAGTTTAATAAATGATCTTTCTTCACTGCATTTGTATGAATGGTTGATGAAGTTTGCATTAGTGGGCATTGTGCAAAGTATTCTGATACATAATTTAATGCAAATAAGTCCATCTGAAGGAGGAAAACATTGTGCAGAGTATCATTATGAAAACATGAGGGCATCGCATCTAATTTAGTGTGTTACTCCACCACCAACCAGCATTTTTGAATTGATTAAGATTCTGTGATTATAACGATAATTATCCACTCGGCTTGTGATTACGCTAAACTTTAGAAGCCTTTTAAAGCATCTTTCTCTTTTTTTTGCCTTGTAATCAAAACACAATTGTCTTTTCACGCCCCAATTTCACCTCATTTTCATCCCCCTCTCACTTTCTTCCCTTACATTTTCCTCCTCTGTCTCGAGCCCGTCCATCAGTGATGACACACAACCCCGAAGTAATTAAGCTAAGAACACAAACGGGGCTGCAGGTCATAAATAAACAACTGTAAGTGATATTAAACCGTTGGAGGGCGCGTTGGCAAGAGGAAACACTCCGTCAGGAGCTTTTCCATGAACTTAGCTGACTTCACGCATATTGTCTCTGTGGCAAACGTCAGTATTAAAAAGCCTTTTTCATATTATGCTGAGGATTATTAAGCCTTAGATGATACAACATACAAACTGTTGTATGTGGAGATGTTGCGTAACCTTTGAAAAGGACTTTACCGTGATGAGAGTATTGTTTCAAACTGAGGATTTGAACCCAGACAACCGAAGAGAAAATTTCCAAAGAAAAATATCTATTTCCAAAAATAGCAAAGTATAGTGGACAGTAAAAATAGCCTTCCACCCATCCAGGTTTCCATCATCTTCCTCTTCTCTCGCATCCTTCTGTTAGACGGTCCATTAAAATCATAATGAGACTGTTGCCGTTTTTGGAGACTGAGATCGGGAGAACAATTCATCTTATTCACTGGAAGCTGAATAATTGAAACGATGAGCGAGGCTTTGGTTGGTGTTTGGGCTTCAGATGTTCAGATGTACAGCTTCACAGCTTCAGAGAGGACAATTAGTGTCATTCAAAATGGACTCGTGTCAAAATCACAATCTCCTAATAGCTCAAGTTTTTGGGAAAGTGTGCTAACATTTTCTCAGAAAGTTTTGCAGATGGTTTTTCGGAAAATAATGATGTAAAGACGATGTTCCCGATGGTGTAAATCTGATTGTCTCCTGGAAATAGCTCGGATCATGACAGATGGACGAAGGTTATCGTAATTTAACTTGAGTTGAAATAGGTGGCGGTCGCTGTCCAGGACTGTGTAAGCCAGTTATCCTATAATATAAAGAGACGATCCTGGACTCAGGTTCCCTCTTTGGAGGGAACAAAGAATTTAGAAAGAGAAGTACTTTAAGACATAACTATACCTCCTCCTTTATACTTGTCTTTACTGTGTGTTTGACACATGAAGTGTGACGTGGATGTGAGTTGTTTACACAGAGCCTGGTTTCAAGACTGATTACACTGATATGTATTTAATATTTAGCATCATAGCTTTAAGGCTCTGGCCAATCGAAGCGCTCAGACTTCCCTTTCTCTGTTTTCAGTCACTGAAACTAAACAAGTGTTAAACTTCAGCTGAAAGCTCGTCAGTGCTGTTCTCATTGAGTCAAATCATTATGGTTTGTATCACTTTACTTTTAATGTTGTTTTACTCACTTTTGATTGTTTGTATTACTTACTTACATAATATCTTACATATTATATTACTTACATATTATCTTACATATTATATTACTTACATATTATCTTACATATTATATTACTTACATATTATCCGTCACAGTATTCCTCGTTAAGCTGACGTTGGAAAAAGCCTGTCACTTTAAAAAAATATATATGTTTGAATTTTTTTTTTTTACAGTTCTTCGGCGGGGCGAGCTGGACCCCATGGTGGGCCGGATCCGGCCCGCAGGCCGTATGTTTGACACCCCTGATTTAGAGGCAGCAGCCAATTAGAAGATTGTAAAAATCTAAATTAGACCGCAGCCTATGGAGGTAGATTTGTGTCTTTTTTTAACGGAGCAAATTTATTTTTTGTAAGTAAATTATCTCCAAATATTTGCTCTCAATTAAAAAATATTTTCTCTCCCCCCAAAAAAATTGCTCTAAAAAAAAATAATTTGCTCTCAAAAAATAATTGCCCTAAAAAAAATTGTCTAAAAAAGAAATACGCTGTTAAAAAAAATGCTCTAAAAAAAAAAATTGGCGCTCAAAAAAAAATTTGCTCTCAAAAACATTTTTTGAGAGCAATTTTTTTATGTTTTGCTTATAAAAAAATGCTCTCCAAAAAAAAATTTTTTTTTTGAGAGCAAATCTGTTTTTTTAGAGAGAAATTTCTTTTTTTTAAGAGCAAATTTTTTTTGAGAGAAAATATTTTTTAATTGAGAGCAAACTAGAAGATGTCCATGTTGGCCTCCACGTTGGCGTCCATGTTGGCGTCCACGTTGGCCTCCATGTTGGCGTCCACGTTGGCGTCCATGTTGGCGTCCACGTTGGCCTCCATGTTGGTCTCCATGTTGGCGTCCATGTTGGCGTCCATGTTGGCGTCCATGTTGGCATCCATGTTGGCGTCCATGTTGGCCTCCATGTTGGCGTCCATGTTGGCGTCCATGTTGGCGTCCATGTTGGCCTCCATGTTGGCGTCCATGTTGGCCTCCATGTTGGCGTCCATGTTGGCCTCCATGTTGGCCTCCATGTTGACGTCCACGTTGGCCTCCATGTTGGCCTCCATGTTGGCGTCCATGTTGGCCTCCATGTTGGCCTCCACGTTGGCCTCCACGTTGGCGTCCACGTTGGCCTCCATGTTGGCGTCCATGTTGGCGTCCATGTTGGCGTCCATGTTGGCCTCCGTCGTGCTCGACTGATTTGATTCTGTTTCGTCTGTTTCGAGGTGACGCTGTTGCAGATCTGTCTCGTCTCATCATTCCCTCTCTTTTCTTACATCTCATTTCATCTTTAAGGAGTACATGAAGTGCTGTTGATAAATTATTTATAGTGCAGCACAACAGAGTGTGAAGTGGGATCAGCGCTGTGAGCCAGCGGTGGCTCTCAATCACAGAGAAGCCGCTGGAAATATCAATCAGCCCTCAGACACTGAGTGATGGATTCACTGAGAGTTTAGACAGACAAGCCGGGGCCAGATTTATGGAGCAATGTGACAAGAAGTTGCCGAGAAGGAATGTCGTGGGATCGTACGCTCTTTTCACTTCAGTTGAATTTGTGAAGCATCGACATCAGAAGGACAAATGAGATTTGTGAGGAAACGAGTAAGAGCAAACTGTTTGTCTCCATTTCCATCTCTTCCAGACGCAGAGGCATCGGCAAATGATGCTGAAGCCTCGGAGCTTGTTTTTCATTCATGTGAACTCATGTGAGCTGCTCGTCCTGGACCCGCCCAGCAGCTCGTACCAGCCGCTTTGAATAGTTTAGATGCTGAATATCTCCAGATTGTGTTCAGGCCTTTAAGCCTCAGCGAGCTTTAAAAACCTGAAGAGACAAAATGTCTTCCTGAAACTCTCTGAAGCAGCGAAACTAAAACTCTTCCTGTGAAGACGTTGCTGCTCCAGACGGTCAGGTTGCCTCAGCCGGCTCGTCTGACCTCGACGTCAACGGCGAGCTGCCGCCTTCCTGTTCCCCTCGTCTCCAGCCGAGGATAACGAGCTGTGAAAGACTGCAGTTGTTGTTTTACACATAAAACAACAACAACAAAACAGGAGCCGTCTCCTCTGCAGACGTCTCCCCCGTTATGGTGAATCTGGTTATCGCTGGCATGAAAAACAACTTTTGCTTTCCTTCATTCCCACTGGATGTGTGCTGAGAAGAACAACTTCAACTGTGCATCGTCTCTCAGATGCGTTAAAAAAAGAAAGTGGCGAGAGAAGCAAGTTGGAGACATGCTCCAGTTTAGCTGAACCCGGTCTAAACTGAAGCTAAGCTGTTAAGTTTGGAGGAAAATAAAGTGAAATGATGCAGAAGAAGAATCTAAAAGTTTGTAAATCAAAGTAACGATGGGAGTGTTTCTGTCTCCGTCCATCCAGACACAAACATCTGCGCTGACTTCTCTCCTGAAGAGTCTTCTAGCGAGAGAGCAGAGGAGCAGAGCTGACTTTAAAGTCATTTAAATTGGAGCGTCGCTTTATCTCCTGCTTCCTTTTTCCGTTGGAAAAAAACTCTTTTCTCATTCAGTCCAAAAGCAGATTTAAGACACACCTGTATTAAATGAACAGACCAGCAGCACTCAACCTAAACGTACACGTTGTATGAGAACATTATACATTCATTTAATAAGAAAACACTAGACAATTTAACACGATGAATCACTTCCTTCAAACTAATGTCTGAAAACATGACGGCAATAAAAGCTTCTCACCTCAAGAGAAGCATCAACTCTTGTGGAGGCGTGTTGCTCGTTTAAATAAGACTCGTTTCTTTTTCTGGAGCCAGAAAAGTCTCTTGAGTCGAGCGAGCGAGGAGCAATATTGAGCAGAGCAACTTCAAGTCAGCGAGTGGAGCAACCATCTCAGAGAGCAACTTCTCATCGCTTCTCTCTGCTGAAGACCTGCTCTTTAAAGTCTTATTGCTGTTTTTGTGAATATTCATGGTCCTCAAAAGATGAATTCTTCTGTTTTGTTGATCTCAAATGTCAATAAAACATTTTAATAAACCTCTTGGCTCTTCATAATGAATTAAACAACAAAGCAATGATTTGATTACAGCACAAATTAAATGTGCAAGTTTTCATTTTCTGCCACAATCTTTGCAAAATATTCACTTCAACACTTTAATATTCTTGTGTGTTAATCACCATAACAGCTTTCAGAGAGGATTAATTCATTTTAAATACATTTTGGATCCACTTTCAAGCAATGAAAGCTCACGATCATGAAAACTGAAATCAGAATCTCTCATATCAGAAATACATTTGCTGTAATTAAAACCAGATGTTTTACAGTTGTAGTCAACGAGAAACAGCTTTTGCCTTTTGATGAAGCGAGTCTGAAACAGAAGGATTATTGAATACTTCAGGTTTTATTCTGCTAAAATGGACATTGACCATCTGTACGTTGACCTCCACGTTGACCTTGTTGTGCTGCAGGTGTTAATCTGAGTGGGCGTGGCCACTGAGAGGTAACTCCTGTCCTGTCACACTCAGGAAAATAAAGTTGTCTACTCGCCGTTTGACAAATGGGAAACTGAACATAACTTGATTTTTGCAAAAAGAGAGGACACCAAAAAAAAAAAAAAACTTGGGTTTTGCACAAAAAAAAAGCTTACAGCATGTGTTTGTTGGATTTAATAAGCTAAAAGCTGTAAGGAGCCTGCAGGCTGCTCAGCCTGATGTCCACTGATGAGGAGGCAGAACCGTCTGCAGGACGCATTGATCAGGATGAAGAGCCGTAACGAGCTCATGGACAGATCTCCATTCAGCGGTTTATATTCTGTTCATCAGGAGCCACACGACGACGTTAATTAATTCATTATTTGTGTCCATCTGCTTTCGCTGCTTTAGTTCAGTGTTTTCAGGTTTCTGTCTGAGTTTTCCATTTTCTTTCAAGCTTTTTGTGAAGATGTGTTTTGTTGCATTTACATTTCTCCTGATTTCTGTTTCATCAAAATATGAAGAAATAATTAGAGAGAATTCGATTTTATTCTCAACGTTCTGGCATTATATGTCATATTTACGTATCTTTCAGTTTGTAGCTTCCTTAAAATAAAAGTCACTATTTACTCTTGTAAAAACACTTTTATTTACAATATGTTTCACAACATTTATCGTTTCAGGAAACCAAAAGTCAGCATTGACTTTTCTTAATTCACATCCTTAGACTTACATTTGATAACAAGCAAAATTATGTTATTTTTTGAAGTTTAAAACTGCAACAACACATTGCTGTTTATTTGTATGGGAGTAAATATATGTAATTTATGGGGGAAAAGGGTTTTAAAAATAAAAGTATTTGAGACTTTCCTGCTTTATTGGCATGAATAGAACATATATTTATAATAACAATAATAGGGACGGTTGTCTGCAGCATCCTGGGAGCTTAACACACTCCAACTGGATGCACAAAGTTGTGCGTTCATCATGCAACTCCCATCTTTTCTGTCACTCTCCACTGGAAGCTACCGAGCGTTTAACAAAAACCAAAATCATTACTTTAGAAAACGCCGGCGTGCCGGTGCAGATGTTTGGAGCGTCGCTCTGCAGCTCGCAGTCGGTGTGTATTCACCAAAGTGTATCGCGGCGGCGCTGATCTGAGACCTGTAATTAGCTCCCCGTGCTCTCAGACTCGTAATGACCCTCATTTGTCAGCGAGTGTGTGCAGCTCGTGAGCGATGCGACACAGTGTGTGTCGAGGTGAAGCAGCAGGAGGAGAAGTGCGACTCCCGAGGGAACGAGAGGATGTGCAGCGGTCAGAGCGCTAATGAAGCCGACGTTTCATTCAAACACGATATCTCCAACACAACAGGTGTGAGTGAGGAAATGTGATGTAATGCACCTCTGATGTTTGTCGCATTACACTAATTAAACAGGTAAGAAACATGCATTGTTCTGACTACATGACTATGGAAGCCCATTACTGCCACACACAAAAAATAAATTAGGACCAAAAAAATAAATAAAAATTAGAAGAAGAAAAAAATAAAAAATAAAAAATTTTTGTTGTCTTTTTTTGTTGACTTGAAAAAAGGCAACGGAAAAAAAACCTGTTTCATTCCAGGAGAAAAAATTAGAACTTGACTACTGACTATGATTGTCAAACTTACAGTTACAGCCTAAATATAATTGTAGTACACATTGTGTGTGTTTATTGTATATGTACACATAAAGTACATTGTTGTCTTTCCATTGACCATTTTTAAGAACTGAGTAAAATGCAAAGTCCACACATATATTGAATGAATTATTTACTTTAAAGTAACCCATCAACAGGCTTACGAGTGGTTGACATTGCTAAGCTATTTTTTTTATTTTCATCAACGAAAAGAAAAAAAAAGTTGATTTTTTGGGGAGGGGGGGTAATTTATTTTTATTTATTTTTTTGTCGCAAATTTTTTTTTTTTTTTTTTTTGGTGCTAATTTTTTTATTCTTTGGCCTAATTTTTTTTTTTTAGGTCCTTTTTTATTTTTTTGGTCCTAATTTTTTTGGAGTGTGTGGCGGGAATGGGCTTCCGTACATTACTCTTATTCTACAATAGAAGGCTGCAAAGGTTTTTTTGTTTAAAAAAAAAAGTTTTCCTTTCAACATGGAAGTTTATTTTGAAGAGTCACTTTGTAAAAAGCCTTAACTGACTTCCTGTCACTGAGTCATAGTTTAATCCAGAGAAGGTTTTTGGATGATAAACTCTATTTTAAAGTCTTTCTCCAATAAACTAGAACCATGAAGACCAAACATTCAGACGTCAGCTCTCTGTTTATCTGCAGATCCGCTCGCGTTGTGACGTCGCTTTCATGACGTCATCCATTTTTAAACGACTTCAAAATCTCATCAACGCCACGAGTGAATACGGCCAGTTGAGCAACGCGTTGCTCTCATCGATTGCAACTGAAAATGCTGCGAGTTGCTTTACTTCCTGCTTCTTTTTGGCTACTAAAATCTGATCAAAGATCGGACGTTTTATCCGTCACAGTGAGTGACAGCCTGTCACTTTAAAAAAAAAAAAAAGTTTACAGTTATCCGGCGGTCGAGCCGGACCCGTTGTTCCTAAACTCAGTAGAGATTATGCAAATTAATACTGTGGCCCCCTCAACCAAAATAATCCAAAAATGCATTGTCACAGTTAACTGTGGCTAACAATGAAGTTTTCCCCTGGTAACAGCAGTGCCTGTATGTGTTATATGTATATATTTTGATAATGATATGATATTGCTGTATTGTTTTTGTATTTTCTCGTCTTCCTACATGTTTGTCTGGAGTGGCTCCAGCGGTATTCATCCCTTATCACCATGGCAACTTTGTATTCCACATTTTGCGGTATGAACGTGACATAATGTTCAGAAACTCTGCTCTGTCTTTCCAAAGAGTGTCAGAGTTGATCTGAGGTGTCGAATTAGCTCCTCTCTGTCTCACGCTCATCATGAGTCATGTTTATCTAAAAAAATATTCAGTCAAATCGGTGTTTTTGAGATATAATGTGAAATAAAAAACGAAACACTTTGAATTAAACAGCACTGAGCCATTATAACTCATTGAGTCTCTGTTGTTCAGACCTTTTCTTACATATGTGGATACAGACGGTATAAAAAGATATTAGCGGTGGGAGAAAAAATCAATACAGCACAGTATCACAAAATTTGGAAGCCAAGTATCGATCTTTTATTTAATCAATTCTAAATATTTTGGTCCTGGATTAATAAAGTCTATTTATTTTTTGTTGACTAAAGTTTTCCTTTGGGGACAATTTGCGGTTTAAAAAAAGGTAATATATCGCAATACTCAATGTATCGCAGTATCGTGATAATATCGTATCGGGACTTAAGTATCGTGGGAACTCTGGTGATTCCCACTCCTGATTGATATCGGAGGAGATTGTTTATAATTGAGGCTGAACTCTTTTCTAAATTGATGATTCGTCCTTTTTTCTATTAAAGTTAAAACTGTCACTCATATCTTAGATTATGTAAACTTTAAGATTCAGTCCGTGAATGAAATCTTCAGGATGAGCTCGGACAGGATATTCAGAGTCATGAGCTTCCTGTAACTCGGCCTCTCGTCGTTATTCCAGCGCCTATCAGGTCGTGCAGCATCGCCACATCGTCATAATCTCCTCTCCACCAGAGCCAAACCGGGCCAGGACCCAAAAAACACTGGTGTGATCACCGCTGAGGTGGTTCATGAGCGTGGAGATAGCTTCAGATTAAGGGTTCATATCTTGTCCCACAGATATGTTGGATTGAGCTCTTTTCAGATGAGCCCTGCTTTGCCGCGATGCGACTGATCGGTTCATTGAGGGCATTGAAGCCGTAATTCAGGAAAGAGTTGTTTTGCCTCTTCTGCTCAGAGTTTATGGAATATTTTCAATTAGTGCGGTCACTGCTGAACACAGACGGGTTGTTGGCTCTCTTGTCAGCTTCATGCGTCGCTGCCTCGTTACAATCAGAGAGATTTAAAGGGCCTGGTAGCAACATGGAGTCAGCCTGTTGGGTCAGAAAGCTGCTGGTCTGGGACCAGTGAGGAAGAGGAGGCCATACTGGGGAAAACATTTCCCTCTTTAAGAGTTCAAGGTTAAGCGTGGTTTTCTGTTCGTGTCTTAATTAGGAACTAATCCCATGAAAGACAACAATGAAGAAACACAACTAATATGTATTGTGTATAAGCCGCTGTTGATATTTAAACAAACACAATTAAAAACACATTAAAAACGCATTAATGAGACGCAGTGACGCACTGAAAAAAAATGCTCGAAAAAAAATAAATTGCCACTCAAAAAACAACTTGCTCAAAAAATAAATTTGATCTCAAAAAAAAATTTGCTTTAAAAAAAAATTTCTCTTGAGAGCATTTTTTTTTTGAGAGAAATGTTTTTTTTGAAGAGCAAATTTTTTTTTTTTGAGAGCAAATTTTTTTTGGGGCAAAATTTTTTTTGGAGCAAATTTTTTTTTGAGAGCAAATTTATTTTAGAGCAAATTTTTTGGAGAGCAAATTTTTTTTTAGAGCAAATTTTTTTTGAGAGCAAATTTTTTTTTGAGAGCAAATTTTTTTAAGAGCAAATTTTTTTTGAGAGCAAATTTTTTTTGAGAAATTTTTTTTAGAGCCAAATTTTTTTTAGAGCAAAGTTTTTTTAAGAGCAATTTTTTTTCGAGCAAAATTTTTTTTAGAGCAAATTTTTTTTAGAGCAAATTTTTTTTTTAGAGCAAATTTTTTTTTTGGAGAGCAATTTTTTTTTTGCGGGTGGATTTTTTTTTAGAGCATTTTTTTTTGTAGTTCATTTTTTTGGAAGCATTTTTTTTTGGAGAGCAAAGATTTTACAATTTACTTACAAACAAGAAATTTGCTCCGGTAAAAAAGACACAAATCTACTTTCATAATTTCGGTCCCTTGAGGTTGTGAGAAACTTTCCGAGACTGAAAATTGCAAGTGAGAAAATCAAAACGTTTTGGTCTGGATATGAATGATTATGTCATTTAGCCAAAAATAGGCTTTACAGATGACTTCATTGGCTTGTGCTTCATGTCTCCAGTCCATAAAGTGATGATTTCTGGGGGGGGGGGGGGGGGTGCTGTTCGGCCTGCTTGCAGGATGACATGTAGTTTCAATGTTTTATTATTTTCATCCAGAGGGGAATGCAGCATTACTGACCTTTTCCAATATTTATTGTGATGGATTATCTCTCTATATGTAGAAAAAAAGCATCAGCATGCAGACGGAAGCTACTTCTGAAGGAAGGAAGTGTGTGTGTGAGGGTGAGAGAGAGAAAGAGAGAGAGGTAAAACACAGTGATATCCTCCTTTAACCTTTCTGTTCCTCTGAGGCAGCAGCTTGTGGTTTTACTGGAGAGCTTATCTGAATTTAAACTGTCAGAATGTGAAGCAGGAAAACCCCTCAGCAAAGCTTTTCTGTTGATAAATTAAACCAAAAAAAAAACCATGTCGCTGTGAGTTACTTTCACAAAGGCTGCTGAGTGCTTTGTCTCGCAACCATCGATTAAAAGGAGCGTCATGATTTTGAGTCAAAGCGCAGCGCGTTTATGTTCTGGAGGGAGATTCATCTCACCTCAGCGACGGTGCCAACAGCAGCTGACACTCCTCCTTATTAACCGCTTTTAATCAGAGTTTAACACCAGTCTTAATGCTCATGTGCAGCACAGTGCTGCTGCTGCAGAGACAGAGCAATGCAACTGGGAGAGATTGTAACGACGGCAACGCAGACGAGGAGAAACCCTGCAGGTCACAAATGTTTGCAAAACGCTGAATGTCCTGAAAACATCGCGCGGTGTCATGGTGTTAAACGCGCTGTTAGTAATGATGCCTCGCAATTAATTGGCTGATGATGAGGCTAGTTATGATGTAATCTCTCTCGCTCTCTCTCCCCTGCACACAGCCAGCCCCCTCCCTTCTCTCTCTCTCTCTCTCTCCTTCCCTTCTCTCTCTTGCTCTCTCTCTCCCTCACGCGTATCCCCACCTCTTTCTCTGTCTTTCTCCCCCTATCCTAACCAACATGGCCGCTAAGTCGGATGGAGCAGCGGTGTCTGTGGAAGATGACAACGCGCCCAGGAGCCTCTCGGATCCGGGGCTCCCCGCCGCCCGGCCCCGCTGCAGCGCCGCCGGCGGGAAGCCCTACACCCTGCTGGACTGCTGCTGGGTGCTGTGCGCCCTGCTCGTCTTCTTCTCCGACGGCGCGACCGACCTGTGGCTGGCCGCCGACTACTACCTGAGAGGGGACTACTGGTGGTTCGGCTTGACGCTCGTCTTCGTCGTGGTGCCCTCCGCTGTGGTCCAGGTGTTGAGTTTCAGGTGGTTCGTGTACGACTACTCGGATCTGAGCTGCGGGGACGGAGCAGCGAGCGGCAGCGGCGGCGCGGTAGCGGCGGTGGAGGCGGCAGGCGCGGCATGCGGAGCCGCCACGGCGGCGGGCGACCACACTTTAAGCACCAAGGACAGCATCCAGCGCGGTGGGAGCGCGGCGGCGGTGGCGGGCAACGCCGCGAATGCCACCCCGGTTTGCACGTCCTCTGCCCTGCCTGCGGCGGCGGGGACGGTCGGAGCCCCCCGGAGCTGCTGCACCGTCTGCATGTGGGTCTTTCAAACCGTGCTTCACGTCCTGCAGCTGGGGCAAGTCTGGAGGTAGGACCGCTGGGATTGGAGGGGGAATGAGGGTGGAAGGAAAGGGGGGGGGGGGGTTGCAGGAGAAGTGTGCGTGTGCATATGTGCTGGTGTGTGTGTTTAATATGTGCGCAGTGCACGTGTGAGCATTGCATTCCCAACTGAATAGAGTTGGAGCGATGTGTGCGCGTGCATGTTTGTATATGCTTATCCTCCTAAATATTGCACCCCCCCCACACACACACACACACTCCATTGGTGACGGAAATGTGCAGCAATTGATCAGAGAAGAGTGAGATTATTCTTTTGTTTTTGCCACAATGTGGAATTCGTAGCCTTAAATCACACAGCAGTGATTGTAAATATGTGCATTATTGGCTTTTTTTGGCCCATCTTCCTCTCTTGTCCTGATTGTGACTGAACCTGCAGGGTTCCTTTAAGGCTCTTGAGCTCTCACATATACAGTTTCCTTCTCTGGTACCTCTGTCTCTCATGGTCCGGACCAGCTGACAGGAATACCATCAGAGCTCAGCTTCTTCTTCTTCTTCTTCTCCTCCGGCTGCTCGTCGTCTTCGTCGTGTCAGTGATCTCCTGAAACTGAATCTTTTCTTCCTCCACGCGCAGTGAGATTGATCAAATGTAAAACGAGAGGAGGCATTTGCAAAATCTTTATCCACCCACAACACATACACACTAACGGTCCTATTCTGTGCTTTTGGGTTGTGAGTGTGTGTGTGTGTGTGTGTGTGTGTGTGTGTGTGTGTGTGTGTGTGTGTGTGTGTGTGTGTGTGTGTGTTCCCCCTCTGGAGATGTGGTTTGCTTTGATTAAAGTCCTCCTGAGCCACGTTCACTTGCTGGGAGACAAGTGTCGACTATTTCAAACACTGTAAAACAAAATTAACGTCACAATACTTCAGGTTCACACACACACACACACACACACACACACACACACACACACACACACACACATAGTGAACGTGTGGTACATTGCAGTATGAAACCACAGTACATTAAGTCTTTATCAATCAACATCACATGGAAATACATGTTTTATTTGTATCATTTGTATTATTATTGACATTTGTGAACAGGAATCAAACCTACATGTCTGTAGACTTAACTATAGTTACTCATCATGTTAACAGTTAACATGATAAGTAACTACAGTTACTTATCATGTTAACAGTTAACATGATAAGTAACTATAGTTACTCATCATGTTAACAGTTAACATGATAAGTAACTATAGTTACTCATCATGTTAACAGTTAACATGATAAGTAACTATAATTACTCATCATGTTAACAGTTAACATTAAAAGCACTTCTTGATCTTCTAAAATACAACGTATTGGTAAAGAATAAAACAGTGGGAATAAACATTTTGGGCTTGGGACAAAGAGAGCGTTTCATGTCACAAGTACACATGTTCTGTGGAACAAACACATTTACCGTGATACAATACTTATGTATTTAAAATACTACTTCCTTGCACCATTGTAATGCAGGTGTAAAGCAATAGATTATAATCATCTCCTGCTGTTGTAATATTTCAGAATTGTGGGTGAACTGACAGCAGAGCAGCTCGTCTACTCTGCAAGCAACTGATTGTTTACACGCCAAAACAACAATAACAATAAACTGGACTCAAGACCAAAGACATAACAAGTCTGAGATAGAAAACTACACGTACAACTTGAGTACTGCAGTACTAATATACAAACAACACTAACCTCCAGAAGCTTTTTTAGAAACACACCACTCAGAAAGCCGTGTCCTGCACAGCTGCATCATTATCTTTTCATGGAATTTGATATTTTCTGTGTGTTTGTGTTCTGTCGAGGTGTAAAAGTTGTGCGTTACAAGTTGTGTGTCACAAGTTGTGTGTTGCAAGTTGTGTGTTACAAGTTGTGTCAACCTTCAGGAAAACAGAACATGATGTGAAGCATTTTCATGGCAAGCTGTCGGTAACATTTGAACTTTTACTTTCTGCTGTTTCAACCTCCTTTAACAAGAAGGTTAAAGGTCACGCTCGATAAGCAGAGCCAACGCGGTTAAGTGCCTTGCTCAAAGAGCAGTAGGACGAAGGATAAAAGCACTGCGTTTGTGTCTTTAATGGTTTTTACCCCTCAGAGAATTGAAATCCCTTCTTAGTGTCAGTGAATGAGCAGAGCTTCCTGCTGTCGTGTCCTTGAGCTCGCTGCTGCAGGGCTGACGCTGACCTCTGACCTCTGACCTCTGTGATGGCAGAAGAAGAGAGGAAAACACCTTTTAAGGGATGTTACCTTAACTAATTCAGAAATGGAGCATGTGGGAATTCACACGAGCGTATTTGCATGCAGTTTGGTAACGAGCTGCGTTAATGAACGACAATGAGACGTATGGAGGTCGATTTGTGTCTTTTTTACCCGAGCAAATTTCTTTTTTGTAAGTAAATTATCTCCAAATCTTTGCTTTCAATTAAAAAATCGCTTCTCTCCCCAAAAAATAAATGCTGTCAAAAAAAATAATTTGCTCTAAAAAAAAGGTCTAAAAAAGAAATACGCTGTGAAAAAAAAATTGCTCTAAAAAAAAAAAAATTGGCGCTCCAAAATTATTTTGAATAATAATAAAAAATTTAAAAAATGTTTTTTTTTGGAGAGCACTTTTTTTAAAAAAAATAAAAAATAAAAAAGGGCTCTCCAAAAAAATAGCATAAAAAAGTATTTATTTTTAGAGCGTTTTTTTTTACAGCAATTTTTTTTTAAGAGCAATTTTTTTAGAGAGAAATTTATTTTTTGTTAAGAGCAAATTTTTGTTTTGAGAGCGTTTCTTTTTTTTGAGAGAGAAAATATTTTTTGAGAGAAAATATGTTTTATAGGAGATTCATAGCGATGCCGCGAGGTGGAGGATGAGCACGAGTTGGTTGTAATGTGATCGTTGCCGCCAGGAGAGTTGCACATTGCTCAGTGTGAATGGGATTCGAGTGTGACTCCAGTTTGAAATCTAATGAGCTGAGATTCATTCAGCAGCTGTGGAAATGGTTCACGAGTATCACCTGCAGCCAAACAGCCCAATTTCAGATTTATTTTCCTTCCTCTGTGATTAAAATCTTATCTTTTTTATCAATGTGAAATGCCAAATATCCCGTTTTCTCAACCACATAATTCTTGCTCAATAAAATCCAATCTCGCTGCGTAAAACCTACATTTGAAACACACTTTAAACTGTGAAAATCTTCTCTGTCAGCATCCATTGAGGTCATGTTTGTTGTTTTGGTATTCAAGCCACTGCGTTTAGGATCTCTCTGTCATTCATTTAAGTAAAATCCATGTAAATAACGATGAAGAAACAGAACAGGAGATCACACTTTATGTATTTCCCCTCTGGATATTATAAATATTCAAATCCCTGTCCAGATGTTTTCTGCAGCAGGTTTTTTTTGCGGTGTATAACATTGACACCAAAACAAAGTGTTTTAAATCAATCAATCTTGGGGGGAAAGTCCTTTTTCAAAGGAGACACACAGACCAGAACCCATGATGCATTGCAGTCGACAGGTTGAGGTCTAAATCAAGGTCGACGTACCTTTTTCCTCGACAGGAGACTCTCGTTCGCGCTGTTGATATCGTTTCCTCCATCTACATTTAAAATCCTACACCTGAAAAGCAGCAAGGTCACATCTCTTTATCTGGTAAGGTTGTTGAAAGGCATTCTGGAATTCTCTAGCGAATCTCTAACTGAATCTGATGAAGCACTTTGAGAGGACGCGGATCGCTCAAGAAGTGAGTTTTGCACGTAATCCCCAGTTATCTTGATGCAGTTGTGCGTCCGTTCCTGCAAAAATGATGAATGCATGTTATATTTGAAAGGCTTTAAACTGATAGCGCACTGTTAGCGCTCGAGTACGTCTCTAGTGGGAGTTTTTGGATGTGCAAGGGACGGCGTGTCTTTATAAATTACCATTTTAAAGACAACAACGCCATTTTGTTCACATGGAAGTTAGTTAAACCTCATTGTGTCTAAGCTAAATAGTTTGTTACCTGACTTTGTGTTGTACTGAAGCTGCAGTGTTTGATTTTGCACGACAGGCCGGCTTGTTTAAACTACTGCCGTCTGAAACGTGCGCTCTGCAATGAATCCTTCATGCGTGCAGATTATGATGAGTCCTTCTTGGAACCGTTCCAAAGAGAGCGGTACGATCGTTTCGGAGGAAGCAGATTGCGACGACGTTCCACTTGGTTGCGTTACAGAGACAGGTGACGTTCCTCATCATCCCCATCTGTTAGGAAGAAGAAGAAGAAGAAGAAGAAGAAGCAAGCAAGAAGAAGAAGAAGAAGAAGAAGAAGAAGAAGAAGAAGAAAAGAAGAAGAAGAAACGCAATTCAGATTTTCATCCCGCTTTTCCTGTTGAAATGTGTGTGAAGAACAATCTTAAACACAGAAGGACGGCTGCTGGACGCAGAGCGTCGTCCTGCAGTTCAATGCTCGGACAACGTCGCGGTCTTTAAGACGATCTAATTGGTCCCTGCTTTGCGCCAGACCAGATCGATCAATATCAGAAATAATTGAATCAGTTCCAAACGGTCACTCGGCTCAGGTGCTCGGCCCGTTAGCGGCGTCCGCTAACGGGCCGCGGCTAACAATCAGTCCGAGTGGATAACTGGCAGCCTCAATGTAGCTGAATCATTCAAATCTTAGTGTGTGTGTGTGTGTGTGTGTGTGTGTGTGTGTGTGTGTGTGTGTGTGTGTGTGTGTGTGTGTGTGTGTGTGTGAGAGAGAGAGAGAGAGAGAGAGAGTTCAAGGAGGGGTCGCTTCACTGTTCATTCACAAATGAAATGACTCTCAGTGGTTTTATTGCTCTTCATTTTTATTTCAGGGCCATTAAGAGAATCTTTAAATGATTATTACTTATTGGCAGCCGATTGATTGACAGTTCGATTGATGACGGTAATAAAAGTTCAGACGTTAGCGTGTCGTCCCGTCAGATGTTTTACAACTTGTATCGAACGACAAAACATAATCAAAGCATGCAAAACTGAATCTCTTCACTTCATTCATCAGGAAAGATTTGTGTCACTTCGCATTAATTTGTCTTAAGATATCTAAATTATAGTTATGATCATAATCGTATCGTCCTAATTGATCCTTCCTGAGTCCATCCCATCAATACTTTCTGCTGCTTGCTCCGACAAACGTGATAAAAAAGAAACATGGGTGTCGTTGCATTGAGGATAGTTTGTGGGCGTCAGGCAGGTTAGCATCACGAGCTAACCGCTAAGGCTTAAAGTTCAGCCGCTCTGAGGTGAGAAGTGATGAATGTAAATGAAAAGAAGCAACAGTCGGATCAGGAAGTCGTGTCAGACGCAGAAGTAAAGAGGATCGATGTACTACCTCTCCTCAGGCTAACTAGCGCCTGTTAGCTGGAAGCTAATTGGCTGGTGTTCGTTATCAGTTGCGTTGC
>NW_027176143.1:0-13700 GCF_023055335.1 Clinocottus analis
AGCTCAAAGAGGCAGAGAAAGAGGTATCGTTAAACTCTGATCCCACACCATCCTGAAATATCATGTGCATCACTTGTTTAGCGAGGTTTCTGCTCTCGTTCTAAATAATCTAAGGTATTGTGTCTTTTTTTTACCAACACATAGCTGCATGAGAAGTTTGACCGTCTGAAGAAGCTCCACCAGGACGAGAAAAAGAAACTGGAGGACAAGAGGAAGTCCGTGGACGACGAGCTCAACATGTTTAAACAGAAAAAGACAGCTGCAGAACTCTTGCAGAACCAAGCTTTGCAGGCAGGGGGCTCCACCACGCTCAAGCGGGACAAAGAGAAGAAAAAGTAAGTTTGTTCTTTTCCTCCTGTGACTTTCTTTCATCTATCCTTACATCTCAGGCGCAGGAAACCACCTCCAGTTATAAAAGGATTGGAAAAGGCTGGATACTGTGAACCTGAGAGGAAGGCCACATATTATTACATTGACATTTCAGGATGTTGATCATTTGTCAAATACAAGAATATCATTGCCAATATGTGAGAAGTTGTTTGGGTTTCCCACGTTGTGTGACAGACTAAAATATGCAGCCATGTCCTAAAAAAAATGCTCTTTTAGCATTCATTCCACTTTGTGCACATGTGCTGCAGACAGAACTTAATTTTGGTCTGTCTCACTATGTGATCAAACACTGAGTGGTTTCTCTGTCACCACTCGTTTATAAACTGCCAGATATTTGTGTAATTTAATGCGTTGAGTAGTTAAAGGCTCTGGCTAGGCCAAAGACTTCTCTCAGATCTTCTGTAAGAGGCCGACGCTCCAGGTTACCCTCATAAAATAACAGAGAACATGTTCCCCAGTAAATTCCATTCGAAGAGAGCTGACCAGAATTCATAATTTATCACCAATGTGGAAATTTAAGAGGGGGAGTGACTGGTGACAATGCCCCGCTGTCCTCATCTAAATTGTTGAAAAGTTGCCAACGGTCTGAAATCCTCATCATGAAATGAAATACTCTGAACAGATTTGTGTAAATAACTTGTAATTACAACTCTGTTAACAATTACTCAACAGTTCCATTAAGTTGAAAGTACATTTTATTCACATTTTATATTTGTTTCAAGGGAAACTATTTGGTCACTCCTTTTTGTTTTTTTCATCAATCTACAGTATTAACTTGATTTTCCATATTTGTTTTTCGAGTTATATCTGGCATTAATACTGTCGTTCTTTCACTAATCATGAGTGTATGAGACTGTTTTCCACAACATGTTTCATGCTTACAGGCAGTGTTTGAAGCCAGATGTGTTTTCAGTATAATTGTAGTGCTGTTGACATTGTTGGTCCCTTCATGTTGGTAATCAACTCCTGGTTTTGTGTTGAAGCTGATGTGACGGAAATGGAAGAAGACACTTGCACTGAGAAGGTTCTTGTTGCTTTATTTTCTTCCCTGTTAATTTATTTTCTTCACAGCCACTTCTTCTCTGCTTCGAAAGTTTCTCTTCCAAAAAGGACAATGAGGTCTTGCACTTCAAGTGTTAACACAAATAATATTTGTTTAATCCTAAGTGTTTTCTTCAGTTTTCAGATGACACAATTAATCATTACTGCTTGTTGTGTAGATGTGAATCCGTCCTCTGAGTGCATGTGTCACCTATGTTGCATCCGTATTGTTTTCCAGTTAACTCCTCCCACTCTTGCTGCATGCTGCATTGGGCATCTTTTCTGGTAAGACACCACCAACAATCTCAAAATAAGTGAGATATTGACTTTAAATTCATGATCAGTCCATGAATAAACAATTACTGTTAAAAAAAAACAAGTTAGTAATCAGCCAAGTGAGAGTTTGCGGCTTCTCTCCTTTATTTCCCCTTTAATTGACATCCTGCAACTGGCCTGACTATAGAACAGGCTATGCACACAATTGCCTTTCTACATCTTCCCTTAGAATGCAAACACAATCAAATGAACCTTGAAAGCTATTAAATATATGATCTAAATTAACATGCATTTAATTTGCCTTTTTAATATGTAATGCATTGAGATAAATGGGCACAGTAATTCAAATATACGAGGGCAGGCCGACAGTATATCACCGGTAACATCTGTGTTCATCATATCCTTGAGCTGGCGGTGTTTACTGCCCTTGTGTCAGCTTCTAAATCAACCAGTTTATTAGCTCCCCACACACCCATTTGATAAACTGCCCCATCTGCCTCCCTAAATCCACAACAGTTTTTTTTTGCGGCTCTCCAAAGTCCGTCCCCACCCAGCCCTGCAATCGCACAAAGAACCATTCAAGGCTGAGCTGAGACTAACAGGCCATACCAGAGCAGCAAACAGCCTCGGGGCCCATCTCTGTTTGTAGCGATGACATGTTTTGTTGCTCTCACAGCCATATGATGACTCCCTCTGCCTCCCCTCCCTCTTGAGTGGATAAAAAAAGCCAAATCCACAGGGAGATGTTGTGAGTCTCAATCGTTGGGGAGGGTAGAAGTGAACGACGACATCTGTCTCGCAATCTGTAGACTCCTCAAGCAGCTCAGGACTCTTAAAATAGACAAAAGCAAGCTGCTGTTTGATGAGGAAGACAAACAAACACATTGTTTATTAAAGCTGAGGGGCAGGAAAAAAACCATACAAATAAAATACATTCAATTTGCTGATTTGAAGGAAATAGACGACTGTACTTGCCTAACCTCTGTGCACTCGAGCCTTTTTGAGCACGATCTCCTTTAAATCCCATATGGTCACTAATGTTGATGTGATGTCACCTGTGTGAAACGGTGTGTGTCGTGATGATGTTTAACTCAAAAGAAAGCAATAACAGCCCTTCTCTCTCATTTCCAGCTTAGGATTCCTGTAGAAAAAGTGCTCCCTTGTGGCCATCCTGCTGTGAATGAGTTTCCACCCCATCATCTTTTTACAGTACCCCTTCCCCACCCTCACCCAACCCCATAATTCAACCCTCCACATGCCCCCTGCTCTCTGGAAGACGCTGGGCATTGCTATCAGTTTGACAGTTTTTCCTGAATGTTGCTTGTGTATTATATGGTTTGTACAAGCAATTGTTTGGCTGGACTTTTTTTTTATACACATTTACATGTTTGTTTTATATTAAGTGATTAATTGCATGACGGAGTGAGCTTTTTGAATATTAACATACATGGCTACTATAGTGATGGGCAGAAATGTGTTGAGAGTAAAGTGAAATATGCATCAGCGAGTAGAACCTCAGTATGAACAACATGTGTGGTCAAAGATCTACAGGAGATTACAGGAAAGAAAGAATTAGGTCAATTGATGTGAGGATGGATTAAGTTAATATTTTGCCATCTTCAGATTAAAACAGCAATCAGTACGGGGATTCTACATTTTACAAACAAAGTAACAGCAGTTTCTGAATGGAAAAACGTCAAAGTATTTAGTCATTGTTAGTTTGTTATTAGATTAAAGTTGGAATACTTTTTATGGCCTGTCGTTACCCTGGTAACGGCAAGTGAGTACAGTGTCACTTTTTTCAGAAATGCAACCAAAGAGCAGCGGGTGTATCTGTTTCCAGCCAGACCAAACCAACGTGGTCTGAAAAAAGTGGTATCATATTTGTAGTCAGTGATCATTAAAACATTGTGTTTCGTGTAACGGCTTCACAATGAAAGTCATCACGTGGTTCGGTAGTTGATCGCTTTCAATGTGATCATAAAAGAGGTCACTTTATCTTACTACAGCTCTGATATGGCTGTAGGAGAGCAAACAGTAAAGGGTGAGGCTGATGTAAATGAGATAAAATGACACAGTACATCTGAATTACATGCATGCATCTTTTCCTCTTAATCCCTCTTTCAAGTGAGGGCAAAATGAATGCACCTTGGTAATGGTGGAACCCGCCACTAACAAGGTAGACTGTAATTACAGAATTTCAATTCATTGAATGTCAAAAAAAGATTAGATTTCATGAAAATCTTAAGAAATATTAAAATTCCACTTCTATTACCTCAACCGTATAGACTTGTTTAGACCTACAATATGACTTGAACTTGAGATTTAATTTGTTTTGGCATTAATGGCCTTTTGCTGATGCTGTTTCACTTTATCCAGATGCATGAGTAGTTGTGAGCCTAATCTCCTTGCCACTTCTCCCATACCTCATTCATTGTCATGTGTTATGTGCATACTTGTCTTTCACATTTGCACTTTTTTAATACACAAATGTGATGTTTTTTAAGTATATATTAATGTTGTCAGTGCAATTGTAACTTTCTTTCTATTTCACTTACTTTGAAGGCACATTTAAAAGTAGTTCCTTATGATGTATAGTGTTTGTATTGGTGTTACACATAAAATAAACATTATCTCAAAAGAAAATAAAGGCCAATTTTTCACCAAATATTACAACTGTGGCCATAATCATTGTGTATGACAAATAATGCTGTAAAATAGGAGATTAGACTAAAAATGTAATCAATCCAAATGGGTATGCTTAATTTACAGGATGAAGCGTTTCAGTTGATTTGTTCTTAGTTGGGGATCTACACTGTCCAAGTCTCGAAGACCAGGAATGAATGTTGATGCCGATAAGCGTTAGTGTGATGATCTGATCAGTTATTACTTGTTTTTTCACCACTTCAAGGTTCAAGGTTGCTTTTGTTATCTCATGAGGGATCAAATTGTCTTGGATTAGACACGCTCCCAGGGTAAAAATACATGAAGACAAAGAGCTATTCCCTCCTCCTAATCCTCAGCTCACTGGTCTGTGTGGTTTCACTTTCCTTTGCAGTAATCCCTGGCTCTGCACTGAGTAGGCCCTCAGCCCTCAAGCTTTGCTAAGGGACCAGCCTTTGTGGGTACTGAGTACCTCAAATGTGACCAGAGGCTTTGTGGACCCCATCCTTCAGGGTTTTTTAATCATTACCTGCTCTGCTATAATTTTGATTAATGTGTATCTGTGTTTCACTGCCGCTCTAACCTCACCCTCAGCGATCCCATTCTTGCTGCTGTTGCTGCTTCTTTTTGTCTCTGCTTATGTTTATAGGTGCACAGTTAGTTTTGGGGCTGTTACTAACACTTTTTCCACTTGTTGGAGATTATATGTGCATCATTTACTGTCGTATTTGGATAGTTTTTAACACTTTTTTTTCCTCTTGTAAAGTGGACCACAGATGAGATGTGATCAATTCACAGTTTAACAA
The DNA here is from genome assembly GCF_023055335.1 of Clinocottus analis. Taxonomy (NCBI): domain Eukaryota; kingdom Metazoa; phylum Chordata; class Actinopteri; order Perciformes; family Cottidae; genus Clinocottus; species Clinocottus analis. Next base: position 5,178 of record NW_027176143.1, read on the forward strand.
TCATGCATCATCATCAGTGGGCACGGTATCATCTCATAATTGTATGCGTATTGTGTTGCTTGAACAACTATGATCCCAGGGATTTTTTTTACCACCTAACTTTGTATTTATGATAATCAAACCTATATACATTTTCTAGCTAAAATCAGATGCACTTCTGTATCTCAAGCTTGAAGTGTGTTGTTTTTTTAAAGAGTTTCTGCTTTGCAACCTTTCTAACTGCTGGCTTTCTCTTTCTTTGTCTCTTTAGCTTCTTTTAATGTCTTGACCACCTGAAGAGGGGATTGCAGCTTCAGCAAGAATAAAGCACGATTTACCTCTTCCTGTTTTTCTTGCTGTATTGACCCTTTTTTATTCTCCCCATTGCATCTCCTTTATTTGATTATGGCCTTATGTGGACTCGCATGGTATTTCTGACCACCTAGTGAAGCTCTAAACCCATGCAGGTTGGGAACCGGGCACTGTTTAAATCTACTGTTATGTCTTAATGTATATAAAGAAACACGTGTAGTTCATAAAAATCCTCAGTTGGGGTTAACACATTTACATGACTTGAGTGAAATCATTATTTTAATTACAATGTCCTGGACTATGCACTCCTCTTTTCAATAGGGTTCTTAAGTTAACACATGCTCCTGAAACATTGAAACAAACTCATCAAGTCAAGAAGCACTTAATGCACTATGTATAACGTGTTATAAATATGAGTAATCATGTTGTTTTCTCTATTCTAACTCGGTTTTAAATAAAAACCTCCTGGTTCCAGGTATTCTGAACACTATTATTGAGTTAATGCAAAAGCCAAAGCAATATTCCTTCTTACCACTTCATTTGATGCTGCCCATGTTTACAAGTCACTGCTGAATACCATGGAGGTCACATGTAATGGCCTTTTTATTACACATTGTGCTTTAATATTCACCAGCCTATTCTTTATTTTTTGCATGCATCTTTTTAGTTGATTACCTCTTTGATCTTTGACCTGCTTGTTTTTATCCCTTAATAATTCAGTTTTGCAATCTATTTCAACTTCATTGCTGTTTTTTCAAATGGTGCATATTATTAATGTATATTTGCTCTGTCCTATCATTTCAGCTCCCTTTTTTGCCAAATATTAGTGTAAGATGGAGTTGAACTGAGTCCCAGAAATGAGTATTAAAAAGATACTCATGCATTTGTATAATTTATAAGGATATATTTTGTGTATTGAAGTGGAGACTTGTGGTTTATTACCTATGACCTTTGGACGTGAATCTGAGTGTAAAGTAACATTTTGGTGTCAGAAAATGCCATACATTTTTCTAGTATCAGTCATCACCTCTTGTAGTTAAAGACTCTCCCACACTACAAATAATTAAATATCTTAATCTAGTTTGATTCCATTGATGTACATTTTCAATAAAAAAAGGTATCCAAACATATAAAGCTTTTGACTTTTATTTACAGAATTGGACACTAATGTTACCTCATGTTTACAATTATAGTTTTTGTGGGCTGTGAAACTCTGCTAATATGACCTGTAATCAGTACTTACAACTGTATATGAGTATTACAACTGTAAGACACCTCCATTTTCAGCAGTTAAATTGTAAAGAATCTTTTAAAAAAATGTATTTTAACTTCATTTAGACAATAAGTCCCCTGATATAACACATAGTATTGATATAAAGCATTAATATATAGAACAATTAAATTGACTTGAGGGAAATAAAAGAGAGATTGTGAAGAAAAAAAAATACATTCCTCATGAAACATTTTTGAATGCCTGATATTAAGGCAGCATTTCAAAACTCAGGGTGCAAAGTACAAATGCAGTGCATGACACCTTCTCACCTAATATATAATTATTGGGTTAATTATTCTGAGGTATATAACTGGTATAAAATACATGTCACAGTTTAAGAAAGTGCATGGTGAAATGCAATAAGTGCATTTCCACTAGTGCTGTTTTAAGTCAATTTTAAAGTTTGTGTACTTTAGGAATTGCAATGAAACTTCACTTCACTATATTTCAGGGGGAAATACTGTGGTACTTTTACTTGTAACACATAATTGTATACTGTGGTAGCATTTCGAAATCAGAATCAGCTTTAATGGCCAAGTACATTCTCACATACATGGAATTTGACGCCGGATTCTGCGCTTCGTACTTCTTTTCACTCATTGGCAGAACATTACCAGCAAAGAGGAAAATTTGATTTAAAAATAAAATTATGTGGGCAACGTGAGGAGGAGCAGATTATTAATGAAGCAAAGTACAAAAATGAAGCAAGAACATGTGTAAAAATACATTGAGGTAGAGATTTGTAGGAGGGGCTGGTTTCTCTAGCTACTGAGACAACCATTGTTGATGTTGTTATTGTTTGTTTATGTGAAAATAATTATAGAAAATAGAAAACAGAGGTCATATTTTACATTAACCAATCATAATAAAATGTGCTACAACAACCAGAATTTCATGGCCCAGTATCCACAGCCAGAAGAAATTATTCATTCTATACAAATATAGTAGTTAAACTAAATGATGTGCACAAATTCATTGTCATAGCCTTTGTTTCTGAAGGAAATCACTTGGTTTCATTCCCAAACAAAATAAAAAGGGTTTTGAGTTACACAAGTTGATTTGTGAACATGATATTTTGCCAATTTAAAGATTAGGTACACCATATCAAATATTTCTTAATTCCATTGGCATTACATTAATTCAAACCAAACCAAACCTTCTCTTGGCATGAAGTGGAATCAGAGTCAATATTATCAATATTAAATCTACTCAAGTCCTTCCATAGCCTTTTAGTATTCCTGGGAGTACTCACAGAATTAACAATTTACATCAATGCATTACCTCGACTGGATAATAATGATTAGCTGAGTAATACCTGTGCACATTTTAAAGGAGTCTTACCTTATTTTATTTGTCAGTAAATACTACAATATGGTTACATTATATATTCTCTGGCGTGAATTTACAGTAACCCGGCGTGCACGAACTGTCCGGCAGCAAAGCATTCTGGGTCAGTGCGCTGACAGACGCCATGTTTTTTTTACTGTAGCTGGACCAGAAAATGGAGGCTTTCTGCTAGCTAGCTAGCTCAATGGGTGTCTTAAGCTCCCAGGAGGTTTTACGCATCATTTCAATCCGACCGTCTCGGATGCTATACTCAGAGGACACATGCGTACATGTTGGTTTCTGAATCTGATATAAAACTATATGAGCAGGTTGCTGCTGCTGAAGTGCAGCCCGGTTAGCTCGAGGCTAGCAGCCAGCTGGCTGAAGCTAGCAGTCTCCACCGGGGGAGCCCGTGTTAGCTCGCGAGCTAAACACGAATACATGCATCGTCTCTTCCTCAGCCGAGGGACAGAAGTACAAATCGGACCAAAGGCTACACCTTAAGGTAGTAATGTGCCGCCTAATACGTGTCACATTTAAATGTTGATGTGTGTATTTTTTTCATACACGTTTGCTTGTCAGAAAGGAACTCTGTCGGCCTACTGCGTCATTCTGTCAGGGCCTTGTTTTGGTGCCAAATGCATATGCATTTCCCTCCGTTAATCGTAACTTGCACTTTATTTCTATTATTATTCGAATTTGTTTTTTGTCCAGGCACGTATCGATAGTTTGTGTTTTAGTCCCCGCATGCTGCTAGCAGGTGATGTTTGATTTCTACGGGATGTTTTGAGCCTTCAGAGACAGCATGGCGTCTTAACTCTACGTCTAGATAGTGTGTGTGTGTGTGTGTTGTTTTTAATATTTCGTTCATTCATGTAATAACATATTTTGCTTCAAAAACAGGTATGGCCTGGATTTGATTTGGACGGTGCTGGTGATGGCAGAAAGGACTGACACTGGCGAAATGCCCTCCTTTGACCCAAGTCCTAGTTCTGAAGCAAAAAAGAGACCTACTTCTTCTGATGGCAGTGAGTGTTGATCTATGTGGTATCGTCTTTTCGTTATTTGCTGTTTTATAGTTTACTGTTCACATCTTAATATCCAAATATCCCCAAAATGTGTGTGTATGTATATGTGTGTGTGTGTGTGTGTGTGTGTGTGTATATATATATATTATATATATATATATATATATATATATATATATATATATATATATATTCCCCTCACACACACAGTGCACATGGCACACAGGAAGTTTATTGTGCTTTAAATTTGCTTCTGGAGGAATGCAAACAGCACCACCATCTTGGCAGATGATATGGCAGTTATCTTAACATAAAAAATGTAACACTCTAAAACATGTTCTCTGTGAAGATGTGTGCACATCAGTCTCTGTGTTAGAAGGAGCTATTTACAGTTTAAGTTCTATTCACTTTTCATGGGATTTCTTGACAATAAGAAAAATACAGACTATGACCAGACTTATCGTTAAAGGCTCAGATCTGCGTAGCACAACACTTTGAAATACACATCTTCCTCCCCTGTAAATGGGGATAGTTAAGGAGACAAGTTACAATTTGTGCCCATTTTACAGTCTTTGACCTGCCAACTTCAGAAACTTGACCATTGAGTTCTGCCACAACATCCTGTTTGAAGAAAAGAATGAAATCACACCTACAAACAGGTTTCATGGGACTTTTATGACATTACCGACATTGTGCCCTGGTTAATTAATGATTTATTTATTATTAAAGTCAAATTGGATAGTTTTATTATTATTATTTTTAACCTGTATTATGTTATTGCAGGAGACGAGCCAATGAGGAAAATGCCTATGTCAAAATTTGGTTCCAGACCTCGATTCGAGCCTGTACACTTTGTCAGTAGTGGAAGCAGTGGAGGAACTGGCACCGATGAGAAGGAAAACGATAAGGAGCGCAGGAGGAGTGAGTCGTTTGGTGCGAGACAGTGGGACTCTGAACGATCTACCTACGGCGGCACCAGTAGAGCGCAGGGCTCCTCCTCCCTGAGACCTGCTTTTGACAGAGTGCCATCGCACAGTTCTGACTCTTGGGGTTCCCACAGAGACAGAGAGATTTTTTCAGGTAGTACAAGTGGGTTGGGGTATGGAGGACGTTTGCCCAGTTCAAACTTTATGGCGAAAACAGAGCAGGACTACTCAGCGAAGTATGAATCCCACTCCTCTCAAGGTTCAGATTCCTATTCTCAGCCCCAGAGATACAATGGATACGGGGCAGGGAGCAGATCAGGAGGCTGGGATTCAGGACGTCAGGGTTTGGGATTCAGTCATCTGGAACGGCCAGCATCAAGCAGGCCATTCAGCAGAGTCTACAACAGCCCAGGCAGGAGCAGTCCCACCACTTCTCAGTCTGTTTCCTCTTCTCAGCCCATTACTATAACTCAGCCAACATTGGATGAGAAGCAAAGGCTGATTTCCAATGTAGCGTCTGCATTAGCTGTTGCATTTAGGGACCCAATGTTCATTACTGGAAGTGAATCGCCAAACTATAATTTCATGTTGAGCCGCAGTATTCAGGCCTGTAAGACTAATCCCGAGTATATTTACGTCAACCTGAAGGACATTCCTCAATCCGACCTACCGAAAAACAGGAAAGTACCAACCGATGGTTACGCCTGTGAATTGAGATGTCAGGGTGTGTACCTTGCCACCGGATACTCTGGCAGTAAAAATGGAGCAAGGGACCGGGCCTCTGAGCAGGCTGTTAAACTCTTCCTGAAAACAGTTGAGGTTCGTGTGGTGCAACGCAAATACAGACACTTGGTAGTCAGTGACATAGTTGTGTGCCAGATGCACAGCCCAACCCCTGGCTTTTTACCTGCACTCCGAAACCCAGAGGATAAACCGACACCCAGCTCTAAGGGTCAATATGAGCCTGACCAACGGAAGCACTGGACAGAGTTTGTGGTTATGGACAATGCCCACGACGCCATCTGCATACTCAACAACTCTGCAGCTTTTAATCGGATGAAGGTAGACTATCAGTTTGACCTGCTCCCCAACAACACTGCTTGGCTTTGCAGTGTTTTCCTGCAGGGTGAGCTGGTGGCGCAGTCAACGGGTACCAAAAAGAGCTCAAAGCATTTAGCGGCTGAAGACGCTGTGAGGAAACTTCGGATGAACCAGGCACAACGACAGCAACAACAGCAGCAGCAGCAGCAACAACAGCCACAACAACAGCAGCAACAACTATCACAATATTCCAGGGGAAATAATCAACCAGATTCTGGTGGACGCTTTGGTCAACAGGTTGGCAAAAAGAAGCATCTAAGTGAGTTGGTCATTCTGGAAAACTCTGACAATGCAATCTGTATCATTAATGACACAGCGCAGTTTAATAAAGTGACTGCTGACTACAAGTTCACAGTTTTGCCTGATCATCGATGGAGGTGTGAGGTTTATTTGGAAGGGCAATATGTAGCAGCAGGAATTGGACCCAAGAAAATAGTGAAGCACATTGCAGCAAAGGAGGCCTTGACCACCTTGAGGCTGACACAGGCTGTGGTCAAATCCAACCTCAGAAAGGAGGGTCACTGTGACGCCATATCACGGTCCCAAATCCTGGCTCGCTCCGGGGAGGAGGCCATAAAGCAGGAGATTAAGGAAGACAATATCGGAAACCAGCTGCTTCGCAAGATGGGCTGGAAAGGAGGTGGTCTGGGTCGAGACGGGGAAGGGATCGCAGAACCTATCAAAGTGAAGGAGCAGTTCTCCAGAGAAGGCTTTGGTATGGAGACAAACAAAAGCGGAAACCTGCTCAGCAAGCGTGATATTGAGGACATCATTCGTAACTACGCCAGTTCAGACCGCCAGGATGACCTTCGCTTCTCCACTGACCTCACCAACGACGAACGCAAGCAGATCCACCAGATATCTCAGAAATACAGCCTGCGAAGCAAGTCGTACGGACAGGGACGGCAGAGGTTCCTCATTGTCAGTCGCAAAGTACACAAAGACCAGCTCATTGGTCAGCTTTTACAGGAGGGACAGGTGGGACGATACGAGCTTGTGAAACCTCAGGCCATTCACTGACATGCATGCAGGGCAACAAAAAACATTGGACATCCATTAAACTTCAGTACAAATCACCTTCAAGCGTAAATGCTGTGTTTATCTTTGTATGTGACAAACCTAAAACACACATGAATAAAAGAGAATCCTTCAGGGATCACCTGTGGTTTCTGCATTCCTTTGCCATGAATTGTACTTTAGCTTTAGCAGGGGCTTTAGAATAAGTGATTTGTCTTTTTTTGTTTTTTGTCTCCTGCCATTCCGCGTCTATTTGTTTAACTTTTGCACAAGCTTCAATAATTTGTGGTGGTATGTCCTTACTTTAGAAATTAAAATGGTTATTTTAAAAATACAAATAATTGGTTCTTTGTTACCAAAATCCACTTTTCGTTTTGTGGCTATTTAAGGAACTTTGCAGAAAATGCAATTTTTCACTGCTTGTTATTAAACATTGTTGATAGTTGCCTCATGGGGCATCAAACTGTAGCGCGATGCTCATATCAGTCTCAATGTAGTGCTACATCTCTCTCTACCAGCAATGCTGTCTGCTCTTTCCACACCTGGAGCTCATAATACAAATACAAGCTGCATCCATAATCAGAAAATCTTCACATGGAAATTGTAAGCTGTGATCTTTGTTAAATGTCAGATGTGTTTATGTGAGTACAGTTGACTTGTCTGCTTGTTTTCACAGCTGTAACACCTGAATAAATTTAAACTGATGACATCAGATGGATATTTTTGTATTGAGTTAAAAAGTAACAGACAACTGATGTATATTCATTTTATTTACAAGAAAATGTACAGTTTGTTACATGGGTTACCAGTGCAAAGTTTTATAATCTGAAAACTGACACCTTCCTGTTCTTAAACAGTATTGTCAGCTGATTTGTAAGATTGTAAAATAGCATAGAAATGTTCTCACACAGCCTTTAAATGTCAGCATTATGAAACTCTGTGCATGAAACAAAGTTAAGCACCCGCAAAGGGAACTAAATATCTTGTTTCTGTGTTGAAGAGGGACATATCTATATATTCACCAATATCTAGAACGTTTTTTAAACTCCAAAGGCATGGCTTCACAAGAACAGTTGAGATAAAAAATGACCCCCAAAGGCATCTGTTGAGCTGACAACTTGTTAGAGGGTTGGATATCCATGTCAGGTTAAATTTCTATCCCTCTGAAAGGCATTCAAAGGACAGATGGAAATAAAACCTAAATAAGTGAGGCCACTGAAACAGGAGGAATACCCATGAACAGCTGTTTTTTTGTAAATATGTACTGTTGGTATCTACACAGCAAACCACACAGCAAGTACATCTAATTAACTGTCACTGTGTCATCCAAACAGTCTACTTCATGTAAAAAAATAAACGGATAGTAAAGTGACAGACTGGCTATTGCCTTTTTTTTTTTAAGAAAAGAGGTGGTGCATATAGCAAGTAACCCAGATATAACGAGCTACATTTACTTTGAACAAACATACGCTATAGCCCAACAATAGCATTTGGCATGAATGAATGAATGAATGCCACAACACAACAGCATACAAACTTAGCAACAGTTATGGGACAAATA
>NW_027176144.1:0-13619 GCF_023055335.1 Clinocottus analis
ATTGACACTCATTTAATGACAGCAACACGAGTCAGATCTTCCTTGTTTTAATGCATTTGAGTTGTGTTAAAGTAATATTAGTCTGTAAACAAGTGTGTGTGTGTGTGTGTGTGTGTGTGTGTGTGTGTGTGTGTGTGTGTGTGTAGTTACTGCTCATCGCTAAAGGTGCCACCAATGAGAACAAAATAAAAATTGAGCTTTTGAAAAAGTGACTCGATGAATAAGACGTTACGATTGTTTAGTGAGGCCTTTACAGTAATTTACAAATTTCTTTTCATTTGCATTATTTTGCTATAGTTTAAAAAAAAAAATATTTGGTGCGGACAAATATGATAAGTCCAGACCTCGACCCCCATCCAACACCTTTAAGACAAAAGTCTTATCAACGAAAAACAAGTTTTCCTTGAGTTACTTAACAACATCACAACAAATTACCTTGCAGGAGCAGAGAAGTCTCCCCAAAGATCCAAACTAACGTTTGACTGGACCACTGTGTTTGAGTTACTACTGTCCAGATCCAGAAGGCAGCCTGACAGATGCAGGGAGACATAACACCATTGTAAACACCTCATTAGAAACTGACTGACATTTCACTTCCTGTTTCTGCAGCCTGAACACGTCAAACACACGTCACTGCCAAGACGCCAACCTACCCGTCACCATGCCCGCTGTCTGGGGGACTATGTTGTGATTGGATGAGCCGGACAGAGGAGGCGTGGCCATCTTGCCTCCAGGTGGGGGTGGGAGGAGTCCAAACCCACCTGAGCTCTGTGGGCGGGGCTTATCCCTCTTTTTACCTTGCTAGAGGCAGAGAAAAGAAAAATCAAGTCTATGCGATGTTTCATGAGCATGACTGTCTTTTAGCGTCATCACTTTTAACTAGAGCCGGGCAAAGTTGAAAAAAAATTAACTGATTAATCGCATGATTTTTCTGCGATTAATCGCATTATGCACCAAATTCCATAATGAAGTCAAAACTAGTGTATTGCAGGTTTTATTTTAAAGTAATATTATCAGAACAATATAACAGCACTCTGGAGCAACAGCAAGTAGTCATGCTGTGTTCACACCGCACGCGTCAAGATTTCAACGCGCGTCGAGATTTCATGTAAAGTCAATGTACAGCCGCGTCGGAGCTGCGTAGACGCGTATCTTCACGCAGGCAGCGCGTCAGACGCGTAGAAGCAGCACGAACAGCCCGTTGGTCGCGGGGCGAACTCGGGTCGACGCACGAATTGAAATTTCCCAACTCAGCCAGCAAAAACGTGTGAGTCATAGTTGCGTCAGCCAATCAGCGTTGAGATGGTCCGCTCGTCACCGCCGTCCTGCCGGTGCTGAATCAAACTGCTGCCGGTCACCCGGAAGGAGCTGATAGCGGCTTCATTCAGGCTGTTGTGGGACTACAGATACTATTGTGAACCCAGACACCATGGAGGTGATGTTCTGACGTTTTAGTGACTTCCACAACAAGCTTAAAGCAGACCTAGTGGTTACTTCATCTATAGTCTATAACGGAAAAGATGGCTCTTTTCAAGGAGAGAAGCAACTGAGGTAAGCCACGCCCCCTTCGTGGCGCCGCGATTAGTCTTGTTGCTTTTGGTGTGAACACACTATTTCTTGACGCGCACGTCGAGAATTCTTTTGACGCGTTCGGTGTGAACACAGCAAAAGGGTCCCTGTGAGGGACAAACCACTCCTTCTTTGGTCCATGTTCAGTCTGCTGCTTACCTTAAAGATGTTAAAGACCAGCAATTGATTCACTTTATACAAAAGCAATAAGTGCTTTTCATGTTTTTAGCCCAGTTTTTCTTCCTGAGTGAGAAAAGTCCAGTCTGTGTTGTCTTGAACAAATGACCTGAACATCTTGTGACGTGAGGAAAGTTCTCCTCTTTGAGAGAAGAGTAAAGATCCAGAAGTGATGCTGCTTTAAAGTGCTCTGCATGGATCAGACCCCGAGGTCAGGAGCTTTGCGTATGCGCGATTAACTTTCAATCTGGACGAGGAACCTGCAGGTAAACTGCTGCTTTTACTGCTGGGAAGCTGCTCTTTGCTGCCCCGCTGCTCGTTGAGAACAGAAGCTACAGAACAATAACTTTCACGTCAGTCGGTGAAGCTACGGAAGCGCGCGCCTTCAAAGTAAAAGCAGTGCTGTCGTAATGCGTTCATGGCGTTTATCTTATTTATTTATTTTTCATGTTTAATTGACCTCACACAGACAGGTATGGAAGAGCCTTAAGACGCCATGTCTGAACTACGCCGTCTGGAGAGATTTAAAGTGATAAGCCCCTCCCACTGCAAAAAAAAACCAAAAAAACATGCAGTTAACGCATAATCAAATAGTTAACGCTGTTAAAGGATTGCCAGATTAATGCCAGATTAACGCAAAATTAACGCGTTAACTTGCCCAGCCCTACTTTTAACACTTTCTATTTCTTTGTGTTTTATCCTGTGTTTTTGTTATACTGCTACAAAACCAAATGCCTTTTGAGCGACCAATGATACCCACGCTTTGACAGCTCCAGTTTTTGTCTTACAGCCAGCACAAAGTATTTTTTATTTTTTATTTGGAATGTTTAAATTAAACGAACGTGTCACTTCTGATTAATTTAGACTTTCAGGCTCATTTAACTCTAAAACCACGAACTAACACCACCGTTAGCTTCTACACTTACCGCAGTGGCATTTCATTCAAGGTGTTTATAAACTGTAGTAAGGAGCCGAACATTCAGAGGCTCTCACCCCGATGTTGAGTGTGATGGTCTGTCCCTCTTTGAAGCCCAAGTCCAGTTTAGGTCCTGTTTCTCCGAGCTGGGCTTTTTTACTGAATTCACTCTCCTGTTTCACCCATCTGCAGAGATATACAAATACACAAATGAGACAACGCAGCTCAGCAGTTTCCAGGGGAAAAACTACAAGACAAGCGACTTGTTATGCCGTGAACTGCTTACGCGGCACAGAGGGTTTTGGGACAAAAGGAAATGGAAGATGTGGGCAGTACTTTGAAAAGCTGCGAGTCTAATTATCAGTCTTGCAACCAAACAAAGTTCAAAAAGTGCGACACAAACCCAGGTGACTGCTTACTTGAAATGGTCCTGCAGAGACACATTGAAGTCAAAAGCGTCCCCTCGGTCCACGAAGCCGACTCCTATAAAAGCGCTGCGACCTGCGGGACGAGAGATTGCGTTCCCAGTAAACGGACATGAACGACAGAGTCCAGCAAACTGATCCATTTGTCATGACGTGCCCGTCCTCACCGTTGTCATCCTGTATCCGCAGGACGAAGTACCGGCTGGAGTCGCTGACCGTCTCCATGGCGGTGCCGGGGTACTCATTGATGGGCGCCTGGGCGAACAGTTCACCTGCAGGACACGAGGGGAGGGACGACGGGAGATTCTTGGATTAGGGCCGTCGCCATTTTGTCGTTTTATTTGCAACAGATGAACATAAGTTACTGCGTTTGGAATGCCGAGGATTGATGTACCTGTCAATCATTTTCTGTGTGTAAAGACGTAGTGCCCGTGACGTCACCTTTTGGTTTGTGGACGTTTTGAGCTAAATACAACCGAACGCTGAATATGATATTTTGCAGGCGACTAAAAATGTTGCAATTAACTTCAATGAAGGGAAAACAGACAGTGAAAGTGATAGTTGTAAAACGAAATCATGAACAACGCTGTGGTAGAGACCTGTCAATCACCTTGTAGCCCCGCCCCTGAAGCCTCCCCCGCTTTATGGTCTGTTTGACTCTAAATGACCATAATGTAGAATCTCTAGTTTCAAGAAGACTTGAAACTAGAGATTGAGACATAAACTCATGTTTACTGAGGGAATACATCAAGAGAGCAGTAGAGTCATTTATATAGACTTCTATACAACCAGAGGAGTCGCCGCCTGGTGGTCAGGAGAGAGAATTACATTTTTTGACTAAACACACAATGAAGTCTCACCTGAGACCTTGTCCTCCAGTTTAATGAAGGCCACTGGGCCCTTGGCTGTGATCCTCATTCGACCGGACCAGTCTGGAGAATCCAGCTTCCAGTCAGCTGCCCTGTAGACAAACAGATGTTTGTGGAATTTATTAACAATACAATTGATTGGGATTATCAATATCAGAGACTCATTCTCAAAAATAATGTATTTTTTTAATATGGAAACCATAAAAAACTTTAACCAATAAAATCTAGATTCAGGTTTTATGAAAAAAAATCTTTAAAAAATAAAATCTTCAATTTGTATCGCTGTGAATGACACACAACATATCAAAGTTACACTTTCAGCAATAGTATGAATACGTAAAGTATAATTATGTAGAGAGGACTTTCATTCATGTATCAATACCTTCCTGAAAAGTGTAACTATGTGATGCCACATACCAGGTTATGGATTTTACTTCGATTCAAAATACTTTTAGAGGTATAGAGGAATGAAAGTATCCAGTATTTTACTTGTTTTAGTTATTTTTCTTAACCTTTCATCTCTTTCATCATCTTGTGTATCTTCAGAATATATATATATATATATATATATATATATATATATATATATATATATATATATATATATATATATATATATGGAGTTGTTTATTATGGGCTGTTGTATATATGAATATAAAAAGGTGAATATACATTCATACATGTTAACCTCTCTTTAATTACCACTCTCTTTATCATATAATGTTTTTGGAGAACATATTGATCTATAAGATTATATCAGGATAGATTGGTATAGATTATAATCTCTCCATGCACAGTTATAGCAGTCTGCAAATGCGCATCACGGATTAGACATGAAGTTTGAATCTATAAAAAAATATATACACACGGAAAACCATGAAAAGGTTTGTTTGTTTGTTGTTGTTTTGGTCTCAATGGGTGTCCCTGTGTAAAGGACACCCGAGTGGTCACACAGGAGCGGGGCTGTCCTGGCACCCCCTCCTCCTCCTCCTCCTCCTCCTCCTCCTCCTCCTCCTCCCGGCATGATGACAAACAACCCCGTCACATCTGTGACAGCGCGACCGTCTCTGCACAACAAAGCGACCCAGAGAACTAGCCATTGGTTCCAAGCCTAAAATATCTACACATATAGCTATATATTTGCAACTAGAAAAACCTCATTGTGTCTTCACTCTTTGTAAAACAAACACAAAGCCCCCACATCTCCATCCCCTCCCTGTGTGCATGCTCCTCAGTGAAAGTGAAACGCTCGTATCGGGGCCAAGACAAAACTACCGGATTTTGAAACCACCGTCGACGACCCCCGAAGTCATTTATTTACCTGTACGCGCGATTTGAAGCGCGCGGCGGGATGCGATAAACGTTGACATCGGGTTTCACGCACAGGATCGACTCGTACTCGCCCTCGGCCGCCATCTTGAATCAACTGTTATTGATGTAGTGGGAGTAGTGGTTGTGACTCATTTATTCACTTCTTTCCTGAGAGAGAGGGAGAGGGATGGGAGGGGGGGGGGGGGGGCGTGTGTAAGTGTGTGTGTGCGTGTGTGTACGCGTGTCTGTTTCTATGTGTTTGTGTGTGCGCGCGCGTGTGTGTCTGCGTCCTCAGTTAAAGCAAACCTACCAAAATATGCATTTTTACGGTACGATACTCGGGAGACAAAAATATTTTTTTCTAATTTTATTTTTCAGTTCCATCACATCAAAACGCAAAACTGGTCGACAGAGATGTATTTTTACATTGATAATTTAAAAAATAAATAATTAAAAAGATCGTGAGGGGGCGTTGACTTGCAGGTGGTGCTGAAAGCGGCGGAACCGGAAGTCGTCGACGTGTCGTTCTCCTCGAAGGATCCTGCAGATCTACTCAGGGGTTAGTCTGTTATTTTTGCCGCAAATACGCACATTTAATACACGAAATGAAGTACCGAGAGCGGGTGTTTTCTTTTAATCCGACAACAGCGACTGCTTCTTGAAATATTGCCCTTTAATCTGCTCGCCAAAGTCTGATATCTAAGCTGCATTGATCACTACGTTCGCCATATTTACGGCTTGCTGGCCGTCTTCAGTCGCTCTCCGAGGTCCTGAAAACATATCTTTACAGATACTTGCTAACACGACGACTTACAGTTTGCATGGAAATCAGGCTGATCATCCAAGTGCACTATGCGTGAAGGGTTTTAGGCTCGTGTTTTCTCACACTGCTGGCTGACAACTCTAGGTTTTAGCTTCGCCAGATAGCTAAGCTAGCTGAGGATCTGTGGTTTGTCGCAGTGATTGTGACAAACTAACACGAGCTGTCACGTATAACTAGAAGGTGTCGGCAGGCACGCCTTTAGGCTAGATGTGCAGCCATGTATTCATAAATGTAAGCTTGCTATAGTGACTCACTACCAACCCAATGCCTCAGCTCTTTTTGTTCTCTATATAATTGTTGTACATGTTGTCTGGTTCCTCTCTGCAGCTGTAGGATCTGGTTTCTAAACATCTGGAGACAAGTCAATGCAGTCAGGGGGAAGATAGAGCAGCAGGATGTACGCTCACTGAGCCAGCACTGAAGCAACGTCGTAAATATATTTTGACAGCACAGGCTTTACCAAAAGGTATGATGGTTTGTGTTTTTAATTTGGATTATGAACATGTGTATGGGATCTTTCTTCTCATTGTTCAGTGATTGCCTTGCCTCCCTCACTCCCCCCTCTCCCCTTTAGACACCATGACGTCTTCTATGCTCCGCCGACAGCTGAAGAACCTGGTTCAGAACTACTCTGAGGCTGAGGTCAAGGTAAAAGAAACCAATGTAGCTAGTGAAGAACTAAGTGAACCTCAGTATCCTCACAATGTCAGATAAATGTGCCCTCAATCAGGAAATAAAATGCATTCTATTTGGATTCGTTAAGTCTTAGTTCAAGATGCATTTTTGATTATTTTTGCTTTAATCAGATAGTTGGTTGTAGCCATGGAAAGAGAGATGGGGATGAAATGCACCTTAAGTCCGTAGGCCACTAGCACACCTACAAGATGACACTGTTAGTCAACACATATGTGTCATGTCCATACACTTCTTTGGCATGAACACCTATTAACTGTACAACATGAGTTTGAGAGGATGCACCCACAATGGATGAGATCAGTTGAAAGCTATAAATGTGAGATCAATAAAACAAGCCAAACATTCAAATGTTTTACTGTAGTAAACTCTGACAGTTCTCCTAAATCCCAATGAGCCATTCTCTTATATCTTAACCTTCAGATTGTAGGAATTAAGGAAATCTGGAGATATCCTTTTTGTCATAATGCTGATCTGATGAAACATGATCCGTAATAACCTGCCAGAACAGATCATTTTTGTTCTCGGAAATATTTGAGGTGATGGCAAGGATGACTTGCTAAATTGTAATCATGATTTCTATGGAGACTGTGAGCCTCTTTGTCCCAAGCTGGCATCTCATGACCACAACCTTATATTTCTTGCTTCGCTTCTTTTGCAGGTGAGAGAGGCAACGTCTAATGACCCATGGGGCCCCTCCAGCACTCAGATGGCCGACCTCTCCGATCTGACCTACAATGTGGTGGCCTGCCATGAGATCATGACAATGCTCTGGAAGCGCCTGAAAGACGACAAGAACTGGAGACACATCCACAAGGTATCAACGATGATGCAAAATAAGTGTATTTTTGTAACACGACTGTTCAAATAGTGTTTAAGTGCATGATATGTCGATTTTAAGATTTTAGCCTGTTCATTGAAAGTGGACATTTTCAAAATACAAATACAGCCCTTATTTGAAAAGGCTATTGAAACCGTCAAAACGGTATATAAAAACAGGCATAAGACAAAATGTAAATATGTTAAATGGGGTAATTTGATACGCTATCTGAAGCTTGAGAATCGAGTCTCAGATAATAAGCAATTAATATTCAGAATATATGTTTACTAACATGTTTTATATAGTTGCATTCACAACCTATGACATACTGAAGACTAATCATAGTCTGAATATTTTCTTATAACTGAACATTTTATACATGGATCCCTTTTGATTTAGACTTAAATGTTAAAATAATTGTTTGATCACATCACTGCAGAGTGATACCCTAACTTTTTAAACTCTTAACATTGCAATATTTACAAGCATAGTAGGTTTTGTATTTACTGTTGTAGCTCTTCTGAAATGTTTCCATTTAGTGAAAACATTCTGGGTCCCTTCACATTGACATGATTAATTAATCTAATCTTTCGTAAAGGTGTAAACTGCACCACCACATCTGCTATTAAGTTACTGGTATCACCAACTCGGTAACATGACAGACCATTGTGACTTTGCAAGTTGTCTGATTGGCACATCAGTTGCACCAGTGTCCACGACACGTATTCTGCCCTTGCTACTGTAGGTTGGCTTAGCAGATAGCTAACAGTACATCCAGGAAATAAAAACCCAGGAATCCAGGGTGGCCTTTAGGGATTTTACTTGAATCTTGGTTTTTGTAAAACTGTAGAAACAGATAATGAAATTAGCTTACAAACGTTCCACATACATACAGAAGAATATTACGCTCTGAATAAACATACAGCCATTATGCTGAAAAAGGTAAGTATTCAGTAACATAAGACTCTCTTGACTAGTTAGCGTATAAGCTAATATTAACGTTGTCAGCATATCGATGCAAAATGCACGTCAATACAAAAATGCTAATCGCGATTAGCATCTAAACAACATAACTGAAACGGTAAATAGACAGAGAATATATCGGAAAAGATATTTACATGCACATACGGACATACTTAAAGACTTAGGTCTTTAAAGGCTACCAGACAGTAAGTAAGACAAATAGCTGCAGCATGTCTTCTCATGTGAATCAGAACAAACTATGGCAAGAGAGGAGGGATAAACGAAGATGCATTTACTCTCTGCACCACTTGGCATCTTGAATGCAACACAAGAAACTGTGGGGCAGAACAAGAAGCATTGTATGTTTTGAGGCTTTTTGTGTATTGTTTATACACAGATTTGTTTTACTTTTGTGGTTTTGTCTTTATTAAATTCGAGAATTATTAAAAGCTGTGAAACTATACAGATTGACAGTTTATTTTGGTTTCAGTGATATATATACATCTTTATTTCATGTAAAAACATTGTTATACTTTTTTTTTCATAGTCCTTGACGCTGTTGGAGTACCTGTTAAAGACCGGTGACGATCGCGTGCTTCTGCAAATGAAAGACAACATCTACATCGTCAAAGCCCTCACAGAGTATCGCTTTATAGAAAAGGATGGCAAGGATCAGGTGATACTTTCAGTATATACTTAAGGTTTAATGCTATAACATTAAAATGATCTGTTATTGGCACTGTAATATCTATATCATCATACTCCTTTTAACCTCTAGGCCAAGTTCACAATTAAAGAATAAAACGTCTGGTGTCTCACACATTTTAATTAAACCTTTGTCAGAAGACAGTGCTTGACACTTTCAGGCGTATACAACTTGTAACATTTGACATTTTTGTTTTTAAGGCTTAGATGCTCAAATGGTCAGTTAATCAAAGTCTAATTTAAGCATCTCTGTCCCAGGGTGGAAATGTGAGAGAGAAGGCTAAAGTTGTCCTTGTTCTCATGGAGGACGATGATAAACTAAAGGAGGAGAGAGACTTTGCCGTCAAGACCAGAGAGAAGACTTCAAAAGGCTCTGCTGGTGGGTCCTTCTGTCCTGAACTATCACTTGTAAAAGCCAATTATTTGAACCGTTGTAGTATAATTCACTTCATTTGTCTGTGTCTTATTAACATCTTATTTACATTCCTTCTAACAAGCCTCATCTGCTGACGCCATCAAGGATCCCAACTACAAGCCCTGCTACGTTGTCGGGGCCGCAGGGCTTCCATCCTTAGACAACATACCGTCAGTGGCCGACTTGACCGCTTCCTTCGCTGCCCGCAAAGAGGAGCGTCTAAAGCAGGAAGCTGATAAGAAAGACATGGAGAGGAGGGTAAGTGTAAAAAGTACAGAGCTCATCTACAGCAAGCGGACACAAAAGCGACACCACTACAATATAATGCAGTCGAGTGCAGGGACCATACCAACCAGGACCATAGCCTCAAAAGTAACCATAGTCATAGCAACATCTTCTCAACGAACCCAATTTTCCATAATACAGTTTTTGAAGGCAAAATGTCATTCACAGATGAATCCTTTGAAATGAGATTACAGACTGGTTCCCAATAGCAATCGATTACTCGGCTTGACCAAATCAGTTCGATCTCATGTGTCAACAGGACAGGTTGAGTTACACCTCTCATGACGCCATTTTTAAGTGCTTGTGTTTACATCTCTAATTGTAATATCCTAGGCCAAGATGAGTGACGACGAACTGAAATGGGAGGATGCTGGCAAAGGCAATGACGATAAAGGAGGTGCTTGGGGAGGGGCGAAAGCAAAGGAGGAGGAGGGACAGGAAGAGGAGGAGGGGAAACCAGATGCATGGGTAGCTCCAAAAGAACCTAAAGAAGCCACATGGGGCACACCCGCAAAGCCTGGCGCAGCTGATAGAGCAGCCAGCGGTGATCCTTGGGGGGCTCCAGCTAAAATGGACGAGGATCCATTTTCAGCTGCAAAAACTGATGAAGATTCATTTGCTGCTCCAAAGAATGGAGAACATCCATTTACTGCATCAAAAGAAGACCCGTTCAATGCACCCAAAGACAAGGAAGATCCATTTGCCACTCCAAAAGATAAGCCAGATCCCTTCAAAGCCCCCAAAAATGATCCATTCAAAGCCCCAAAAGATGATCCCTTCAACGCCCCGAAAGATGATCCCTTCAACGCCCCGAAAGATGATCCCTTCAACGCCCCGAAAGATGATCCCTTCAACGCCCCGAAAGATGATCCCTTCACCGCCCCGAAAGATGATCCCTTCAACGCCCCGAAAGATGATCCCTTCAACGCCCCGAAAGATGATCCCTTCAACGCCCCGAAAGATGATCCCTTCAACGCCCCGAAAGATGATCCCTTCAACGCCCCAAAAGATGATCCCTTCAACACCCCCAAAGATGATCCCTTCAACGCCCCAAAAGATGATCCCTTTAACGCCCCGAAAGATGACCCCTTCAACGCCCCGAAAGATGACCCCTTCAACGCCAAGAAAGATGACCCCTTCAACAACCCAAAAGATGACCCCTTCAACGCACCCAAGGATGATCCTTTTAATGCCCGAAAAGATGATTCATTTAATAGCCCAGATGATCCTTTTACTGCACCAGCATCAACACCCCCTAAAAAAGACCCGTTTGCAGCACCGGCGTCATCTAAAGATGACCGCTTCACTGCTACAACAACACCGCCCAAAGAGGATCCTTTCTCTGCTCCACCCAAACCCACAAAAGAGGACCATTTTGCTGCACCAACCACACCCCCTAAAGAGGACCCATTCACAGTTCCATCCAGTCCACCAAAAGAGGATGCCTCCGATCCCTTCAACGCCCCTCCAGTGAGCTCGCCTGAAGGCGGTGCAGATGCGTGGGGAGCCCCTGCTAGCTCTTCACCCACTGACGGGTCAGATCCCTGGGGGGCGCCACCTGAGACTGAGGAAACGAAAGGCGGAGACCCGTGGGGGGACGGGACAAGCTCCTTCTCACCTGTTGATAATTCTGATACATTTGGAGATACAGCCAAAGTGGATGATGACCCATGGGGAGCTCCAGGTAAGAAACTAACAACTATATATATATATATATATATATATATATATACATATATATACATATATATATACATATATATATATATATATATATACATATATATATATATATATATACATATATATATATATATATATACATATATATATATATATATATACATATATATATATATACATATATATATATATATATATATATATATACATATATATATATATATATATATATATACATATATATATATATATATATATATATATATACATATATATATATATATATATATATATATATATATATATATATATATATATATACATATATATATATATATATATATATATATATATATATATATATATATATATATATATATACATATATATATATATATATATATATATATATATATATATATATATATACATATATATATATATATATATATATATATATATATATATATATATATATATATATATATATATATATATATATATACATATATATATATATATATATATATATACATATATATATATATATATATATACATATATATATATATATATATACATATATATATATATATATATATATATATATATATATATACATATATATACATATATATATATATATATATATACATATATATATATATACATATATATACATATACATATATATATATATATATATATATATATATATATATATATATATATATATATATATATATGATTAGGACTGGGCAAAGTTGAAAAAAATTAACAGATTTTTCTGCGATTAATTGCATTATAAGCCAAATTCAATAATGAAGTAAAAAAACTAGTGTATTGCAGCTTTTATTTTAAAGTAATGTTGTCAGAAGAAAATATTTATTTTTTGGACATTTTAAACAAAAATCGCCCAACCTCCGTCTACACGGTAGTTTGGACAGAACAGAGCTCCGTCCCAAACTCAACTGAGTTGCTACACATGAGGTTGCGCAACCTCATGAGTTGCATTACTCAGTTTCGTGCCTTCCGGGCTGCGAAACCGGGACTCACGCGTTGCAAGGTGAACATCCTAGCGAGACATTACACCGAACCGTTAGACAATAATGTACATGTACGGGTTCTATTTATCTTAGTTCTACTGGCTTTGTTACGTGTTCGTTGCTTGAGTAACTAAACGAAGCCTCCATTCATTCTCTATGGCGGTGCTGAAATACCCGGATGTAATATATATTTGGCCGCTAGAGGGCAAAGTGGAGCCGTTTTGAGTTTCGCGTGAACGTGCAATCACGTGCGCGTGTCCGGTAGTTTATAGTAATGTACGTTAACTGCTCCACATGGTTGTAACAGAAAGAGTTACTAATGGGGACTAGTTAGTTATCTACTTAACTAATAACTGATGGTGTGTTTTTTCCTCGCGAGCACAACGCCGGACGTAAGATCACCCGGAAGCAAAACAATAAGCACGCCGTTTGCGCTTGCAAGCTAGGCTAACGTTACGGGTTGAAATGAATGAATGGTGAGCGCGATACTGCAAAATGAATGATAAGACGTGGTTCCCTTGACAAGACCGAAGTGCTATGAGCCATTTGTCATTGTGAACTGAGCTATCATCGTAGCTATCCAGGCTGAAATACCACTCGATGGCCGAGCACACAGCTGATGCTAACTCTGCGCCCCCTCGTCACAGCCAGACACGAACGGATGACTTCAGACAGAAACACATGGACACACAACCAAGGACACACTCACTGCAGCCAAAGCTAATGATGCTACTGCGTGTAGCCTGTTAGCGTTGTGGAGGACGAGGATCTAGTGATATAACACACATCACATCCAACGACAGGACCTACGAAGCCTGATGCTATGTTCACCTCTCTCTCTCTCTCTCTCTCTCTCTCTCTCTCTCTCTCTCTCTCTCTCTCACCTTGATTACCTGAATTGTGCACTTTATCATTTATT
>NW_027176145.1:0-13473 GCF_023055335.1 Clinocottus analis
AACTCCCGGTGAGGATGGGTTCAAACTGGGAGGTGTGGCCTCAGTCCTTGCTGCCTCAGATGTCTGGACTGGTCATAATAATCAAGGCCAATTTCACACTAAAGAACACATCACCACCTTAACATGAAGTAGGTTTGGAGGGAGAGAACTGTTTTTGGGGAAATAGCTCCTGGTATGTGTCCCAAGGCCATGTGGTCACCGAGAAGGGAGAAGAATTATCCAGAAAAGAGTAGTCACACTCCCAAAATTTGGAAACAGGAACACCTTTCTGGAGCCAGAACTGGGAGAGAAGCTCACCAGCGAGCCTCTGGTGGCTGGGCCTTGACTCATGGGGCTCAACCGGACACATTCGAAAAGGTCGACATGGAGTCGCAGTGGCCATGGATAGGCAACAGGGTTGGGGCATTGTGGGCAGACAGAGGATTGCTCCGATTATCGCTGAGAAGTACACTCCGACTGTTTGTAAAACCTCAAGTAGATTCTGGGATGTGGGGTACCGGGAGTCGTGGCCGCTAGCCATCTGGTCCTTGCCAAACACGTGTCTAGTGGTTGTTGGCCTCTGCCAGAGTTGTGTTTCTGATTCTGTTTGTGATTTCATAGACCGGCTCTCAGGGCAAAAGAAGAGGAAAGCGTTGGTTTTGGGAACCTCACGATTGCATCTCTGCTCTTTGCAGATGATATGGTTCTGTTGTCTCCATGTGACCTTGACCGTGACCTTCAGCACTTTGGTTGTTTTGCAACCGAATATGAAGCAGGCGGGAGTAAGGACTTCTAAAGTCTGAGGCCATGGTTCTCTGCCGGAAAACAGTGGATTGCGTCTTGTTGAGAGGGAGTCACCGCCCGAGGCAGTTAAAGTATCTTGGGGTTTTGTTCACAAGTCAGGGTGAGGGTGAAAAGGAAAGGCGAGTCAGCGCTGTTTTACCTGACTGTTGTGATGAAGAGGGAGCTAAACATGGTCATTTTGGGGATGTTAGCATGGTGATATTGGCCCAAAGCTCAACTGTTAAGGGGTTAGGTCAAATCTTTAGAGCCTCACACAAGCAGCTAGGCTTTTTGCAGTGAATGTGTTCCTTCATAAAAAACACCAGAGCTGTGGCTACTCATAAAATTACAGGTGGAAACAGCGAGAGCTGTAATTGGCTTGGGTTGGCTGCTTCCGATACTGATAGAGACTGATGAACGTGAAGACAACATGGAGGGGGTTGAAAAAAAACTCAGAAATCTGCTGTTTTTACTTGTGAAATGTTCTTACATTGTATATATTCTATTAAAATGCCAACAAATTGACACAAACACAACCTGGGGTGCTGTTGGCTTCTCATACAAGAGCATGGGTTGCTTGATTGTGGATTGTTAAAAGCGAGGTTCTTGCCTTGGGACCCACAAGCAGTTTACGGCCTTGCATGTAGGTCAAGAGTGAAAGGAGCACATTTTTCTCACCTGATGAAAAGTTGGAGGTAATATGTTAATCTGCTGCTTGTTTCTACTGGGGCTCTGAAACCAGTGTCCTACTGAGCTGACACAGTGTCTTACTGCCAGCTCTGACGTCATCCTGTCTCAGACTGGAGGAGCGAGGACAGAGAGGACAGGACAGTGCTGCAGTGACAGGATACACATAAATAAGCCATGCCCTTGAGAAAGGAGATTGAAGTACATAAGAACACCCACTAAACCCAATTATTTTTTCCATCTCCTAAACCTTTATCGCACTCTATTCATCTCCTCCTTTCACACCATCGATCATCCTCATTGATCTGTCCGTCTATCTTCTTTGTGTCTTCCGTTGCTCTGTCAGCATACGAATGCCGCCGGACTGAGCATTTTCCAATAAAACTCTCCCTGACTGATTGATGCTGTGGGAGCAGCTCAGACACCAGAGAGGGTCCATGGGGCAGCAACTTAAGCTAGCTCGGAGTTTACATGTGGAAATAGTAATACTGCCACTGTCACCTGTTCTCAAGAACATTCATCATCTTCTGGAGGAATAAGGTTTCACTCTTTTAGTTTGATCAAATATTTGACCCTGAGTGACAGCAAGCAGCATCATGCGGCACTCATTTCAATGGAATAAGTGTAAAGTGAGTTAGCACAGACACAGAATCCGAGCCAGAGTCAGACAAAAGCAGTCAAGGAGTTTTAGACGAGCACATTCATGACATGATGAAAAATACTTTGAGACACAATTCAGGAAAGGCTTGAAGGAAATACGGTCCAGGAACATTGGAACCTTGTAATAATGTCAGTGTTACGAAAACTGGAAGCTGCAGATCTGCGAGCCTGAAAATGAGACTGTACATTACCAGACTCTCCTCACATCTGCTTTGAAACACAGAAAACAGTGACATTTAGAGGAGGCAGCTTGTTGTGGCCTGCAGTCTGCTGTGTCATCACTTTGTGAACCTCCCACCATGACGTCTGGGCAGATCGATAGCCACCGCGTGCTAAATATATCACTGCACACGGCTGACTTCCTGTAGACTGAAAAGATGCCAGTGTGTGCGTGGGTTAGGGTTGGGAATGCATTATGTCAACGAGGGCCGTCACAAAGATAGCAAGTGTGTGTGTGTGTGTGTGTGTGTGTGTGTGTGTGTGTGCGTGTGTGTGTGTGTGTGTGTCTGACCCCTGCTTGGTGAGTAAACGCAGACAGGCTGCCAGTATTTTGTATGAAGGTCAGTTCACTGCCAAGGATTCCGCAATAGACAGAAAAGAAACACAAACACATACACACACACACACACACACACACGCACACACACACACACACACACACACACACACACATGCACACACACATGCACACACACACACACACACACACACACACACACACACACACACATACACACAAACACTGACACATGCTTAGCTTTTCCCTTCCTATGTAGTTGTAACCTTTTCATCGTTTGTATTGAATGTGTTGTAACTTTGTTACGTTGTTCTTTGTGTACACATCCATTGTACTTCTGTCCATCCTGATACAGGGACCCTCTAACTTTTTGGGGGGGAGTTGTTCCTGATCCGATGTGAGGTCCCAAAAGTAAAGAAGAAGAATACATCAATTCAGATAGTTTACATCATGAACTCAGCCAGAAAGCTTTAACGGTCAATCCATTTACGTATAATTCATTATTGAAGAACCAATCCTATGTGCAGACATCCACGACTTTCCTTTCTGATGGATCTTTACAAACGACCATTACAATCTAAGGGTTGTATTGTCGAAAGATGCAATCACTTTAAATGTGTGACTGAATGTGAAAGGCCATATCTTGTCCGGGTCATTTCTATGCAGCCACATTCTGTGTTTTTGTTGGGAAATGTTCGATTTTTAAAGGCTCTGGCAGTGAATTACTGTGAATATCACATTCTACAGTACCTTAATACATTTTACTGTATTAAACTGTTCATGGAGATGCAGTAGGAACTGTCAAATACCGTACAGTACAGTACAGTAATACATTGTACAATCATAAACTGTAGATTGCTGTAGAATAAGAGTTGACACTGGAGACTGCAGTTTAACAGTATCTTTGTGTCTGTGACCTACAACCTGTGACATGTTCAGACCAGCACATCTTTTCCTGTTAGAAGTCCCTTTCAGACCACAGCTTTGTCTGACTTTGAACTTTCAGGCAGAACGAGAGCAGCAGTACAGACATTGACCTGTTTGTTGTGCTCAAATGAAAATGGTGACGTTGATACGGTTGTAAAGTGTGTCACACATCGTGGCCGTTAGTCACAGCGCTGAACTGTCTGTTCAGGCTGATTCATACTTTCTTTTTTATAGAGCACAATTTTCATAAATCATGCATAAACAACCCAAACATTTCCTTTTGTGGTGAAAATAATGAACATGCGGACTCATGTCCAGTCTCAGGTTGTGGAGGAGAGGACAGCGAATAGTCCTCACTGTGAGTGTGCTGGCTCTGGTTTCCAGTAAAGCTGTGGGATCATTATCGGAAGAGTCACACAAGACATGACAGACATACTGCGCCATCAGCCCGATGAGAAGAGAGCGGCACGGCTCTGTCAGTAGCATCACCAGCTCCATGGATGTTATTGATTACGACTTCTTTTAAACAAGTTTAATGTCTTCCGAATGCGTTACAGCCATTTGTCTTTGAAAACATAACTTGTCTGGGTGAAAACAGAATAAACATCACATCATTGACAGCTGACGACAGAAACCCTTCAGCACGCGTAGCTGCAGTACGTCAATGCTGGTTACAAGGTTTTTAATTGTTCTTTTACAACAGGGTTTTGAGAGGAAATGCAGTTTGTACTTGCACCTGTACCAACCACTCAGAGCGCTTCAACCCCGCCTCACCATTCATACAGTGATGACATGAGCTACCATGCAAGGTGCCACCGGCCCGTCAGGACTACCTCGTTCACTCGGAGCCATTTGGGGTGAAGCGTCTTGGACGACCCCTCAATCTGTACTCCCATGCAAGTTTGTAATGTTTTTCTCCAGTGTAAAAATGGAGAAGAACTTGGCAAGGGAATCTGCCAGGACCAGTAGCTACTCCACTACCCAGCATGCTGCTGGCTGTGTGATGTCTGGTTTCAGTAAAATAAGATGGAGGACATCAGACTTCGGGAGAACACAGGGATGCAGGTCAATGATCGCTGAGCCCACATCTTCACACCTCCCCTCGTCTGTGGGACGAGGCGAGGTTTACCCCTGCCTCCTGCGTCCTGCCTCCTGCCTCCTGCCTCCTGTCCCCTGCTCCTTGTCTCCTGCCCCTGTCACCTGCCTCCTGCGTCCTGCCTCCTGCCTCCTGCCCCCTGCCTCCTGCGTCCTGCCTCCTGTCCCCTGCTCTTTGTCTTCTGCCCCTGTCACCTGCGTCCTGCCTCCTGCCTCCTGCCCCCTGCCTCCTGCGTCCTGCCTCCTGTCCCCTGCTCCTTGTCTTCTGCCCCTGTCACCTGCCTCCTGCGTCCTGCCTCCTGCCTCCTGCCCCCTGCCTCCTGCCTCCTGCGTCCTGCCTCCTGTCCCCTGCTCCTTGTCTTCTGCCCCTGTCACCTGCCTCCTGCCTCCTGCCTCCTGCCCCCTGCCTCCTGCCTCCTGCCTCCTGCCTCCTGTCCCCTGCTCTTTGTCTTCTGCCCCTGTCACCTGCCTCCTGCGTCCTGCCTCCTGCCTCCTGCCTCCTGCCCCCTGCCTCCTGCCTCCTGCCCCTGGCTCCTGCCTCCTGCCCCTGTCACCTGTCTCCTGCCTCCTGCCTCCTTCCTCCTCTGTTGCTCAATGTGTACAGATTGTAAAGCCCTTTGAGGCAAGTTTGAATGTTTTTATTTTATTTTGAGCAATACAAATTAAACTGAATTGAATAAAATGGAGAGATGGAGCTTTATGTTCAGGAATCATCATGACCTCATACTTTATCAATAATTCACAACGTCCGCTCTGCTCTTTGTGTGTTGTGTGTGTGTGTGTGTGTGTGTGTGTGTGTGTGTGTGTGTGTGTGGTGTGTGTGTGTGTGTGTGTGTGTGTGTGTGTGTGTGTGTGTGTGTGTGTGTGTGTGTGTGTGTGTGTGTGTGTGATGCATCTTTCAGACATCCCGTCTGCTCCTGAGTGCTTCTGAGCATGTAGCTGTGTCACATTCGTAGCAGGCAGAGGAGCGACACACAGGAACGCTGTCTGGTTCCGCGTACAGCACACAGCCAACACAAAGAAACTACAGCTTCAGAAATGTCAATCAAGTAGAATCTACCGACTGTGACGCCCGTCCCAATCTTTATATTGATAACTTCTCCTCAACCTAATTAAGTCACACTGACTGTTTTGCTGTCGTCAGAGTTTTTCGTCCCCAGTGTCTAGAGGAGCAGGATCCAGGATACCTCTGCATCCCGGTGGGCTGGGTAGATGGACCTGTACTTGTTTAGCACTTTTATAGTCTTCCGACCACTCAAAGCACTTTACCCCTACATGTCATCATTCACCCATTCACCCACTGATGCTGGTGGCTAAGGTGCCACCTGCCCATCAGGAGTAACTAACATACACACATTGTTACACCGAAGGCCCAGCTAAGGCAGACATTTGGGGTTAAGCGTCTTGCACAAGGACACATGGCAGTAGAGCGCAACTCAAGGAGAGAGGCGCCCCGTCACCGAGGGGCTGACTCGGTCCTGTTCAGTGTTTAGAGCCTTAACCGATTCCCCGATGCGCTCGCTGCATGTTTCCTCAGCGCTCCACTCGTCCACCGTGTCTTCTGCTTCTGTGACCATCTCACACACAGACATAGTTTTTCCACAGTGGTTACTCTTTGGTATATTGCACTTCCCTTTATTTCTATTTACGTTGACCTTAATTTCATCCTATTTTATCTAAATATGTAGGTATATTTGATCTAATAGTATATGTGGATACATTTATTTAACAGTGCACTGAGCATCTTGTGTGCATGTATGTTTCAGGATGAATAAAGTTCTGATCTAGTTATCTTTCAACTGTACACCTGTACTTGTCAGACTGAGCTGGGAGAGCAGCAAAACATTCCATGTTAGGGGGACTTTCAACTTCATGTGTTCCTCCTGATAGGCTGCTCGGCCTGATAGGAGTATTTAGCCTCTAATGATGCGCTCTACACAGACCACTAGACTTTTAAAGCCTCTTTCCCACTGGATAAAAAAACCCATTAACACCCACTAACATCTGGCTTTTGTCTTCAGTTGAAAGGTTACAGAAGTGGGGGCATGTTCATGACACCCTGGTTCCATCCGTCTCCATCCAAGCAGTGCTCGGACATCGTTCCAAATGAGTATGACCAGACTTTGAAAGAGACACTGAATAAGCAAGAGATATAAAACAGATGTACAGATAAGCATGCTCCTCTCCTGACAATGGGGCAGAAGAATCTTGCTGCTTTTAGTGTGTTTAGACAACTGGCACACAGTACAGACTGTAAACAGTCACAGTCATACTATCCACACACCGGCGGCTCAGCCTCCAGGAGCTTTTCAGCATCAAGTGTCTTGCCCAAGGACACATTGACATGGACTAGAGCTGGGAAACAAACCGCAGATCTTCTAAATGAAGGACGACCCGCTCTTCCATCGAGCCACAGTAGCCCCATTCATCATCCCTACACACACACACACACACACACACACACACACACACACACACACACACACACACACACACACACACACAAACACACACACACATACAGCAAATGCCTCTTACATTACATTACACTGGCCTCATGCAAGAACCCCTGGTACGAACAGATTGGTGCCCAAGTGGCACTTAAGTTAACCACATTCACCCATTTTCTCGTATTTTGACTGATCTCTTCAGTACGAACACGACGAGCGGTCTCAACCTGTCGAAGGAGTCGTGTGCAGTCTGCTGTTATCAAAGCTGACTAACCAGCCAGTCTAAATGCTGTGGTGGATTTAAAATGATATGACCACCTCCCGTTGCACTCGTTGATGTACTTGCTGTGGCCACACATTTTTCAGATGGAGCCATTTCTTCTTTGTTCCAGTGACAGTGCGACCCTCAGGTCGGAGCAGGTCTCCTACCTCTGCTGCTGACACTGCTGCAAACAATTGACTTTTCTCTGTGGGGCGTAGCCTTAAACGGTATTATTGGGTGTTAATTATGATAATACACAATGCTCATGAACACACGCTCATTTATACACAGGTGGCATTCATCATGTTACGCTAGTCCTTTTCACAGTGATCCATTTCCAATCATTCTTAAAGGTGTATTGGTAAAAGTGTCAAATGAGCTAAGCTGGTGGCTCGCAACTAACGGTGCTAACAAAGCAGCAGTGCTGACAAAGCTAACAGTGCTAACATAACTAACGGTGGCAAGGTGCTCAGTGTTGCCAGATTGGAAATGGAGAAGTATCGATCCAAAGGCTCAGAATGGTTGTATTTGGAGGATAATGATTGTGCATCTGGCAACACTGAGATCGG
The DNA here is from genome assembly GCF_023055335.1 of Clinocottus analis. Lineage (NCBI taxonomy): Eukaryota > Metazoa > Chordata > Actinopteri > Perciformes > Cottidae > Clinocottus > Clinocottus analis. The sequence goes on from NW_027176145.1 coordinate 7,930, forward strand.
TTGACCAATTACAGTTCTCTCTACAGTCAGAGATGGCGCAAGAAGGTAAAAACGTATCGGAGATATCGTTTCCAAAACTTGTAAGGGCGTAACCCTCCGTCAGCCGCTGTCTTTCACAGTGAATGAGACCGTAAACAGTGACTGCACAGAAATATATATGAGACAAAACTCCACCATTGCACATTTTACAAAGGGACTGACAGAATAGATACTATTATTTTGTGAGTGTTGCTTGAGTTGCTTGCATAGCCATGAAATAGTAACGTTTCTGTTGAGCACACGCTTCATGTTGGAGTAAATCATTTATAGATGAAACTATTTTTATAACTTTAGATTTGCACTCCACGGCTGGATCTGTGCTTCGTGTCAGGCCCAGACAGTGGAAGCTGATGTGTCTGCTCTGCAGGTGCTGGTTCTGTAGTTTGTCCGAACCGGCATCTCTTCTGTTAGATCTCAGCCATAATAAAGATGTTGAACAACCATTGTTTAGAGACATTCAATCAAGATATCCCAAAAGGAGTTCCAAAAGGATTTTCATTGCAATAATATGATCACTTCACACTTCTTCTGGTTTGACTGGACCGCACACGACATATGCTACCCTGGTTAAGGGTGTATGGGCTTTACTTTTCTAGTCTTCCGACCACTCAAAGCTCTTTAACACTACATGTCATCATTCACACACTCACATCTATTCACACACTGATGGGAGGAGCTACCGTGCAAGATTCCACCTGCCCATCAGGACGAACTAACATATACACACCATAGGATTAGCCTACGGGAGCAATTTGGGGTTAAGTGTCTTGTCCAAGGATGCATCGACTAGCAGATCAAACAAATATACACTCCACTGTATATACTACATATGCCTACACTACACTGTACACACTACATAAGGATACACTCAGTCATACACTATATTGTATACATAAATAAATATTAATTAATTAATTAATTAAAATACCAAACATTCTTTGAGTCCCGCTCCACCAATATGACAATTTGCTGTTTTTCGTTTTATATTGAAACTGGAAACTGCATATCTTTGGGTTTTTGACTGATGATAAAACAAAACAAACTATTTAAAGACTGCACTTCAAGCACTTTGAAAGTGTGATGAAGATTTTTCACCCTTTTCTGTCATTTTACAGGCAAAACTATTAATTGATTCAACACAACCAACAGGTAAATCAATTATGAGAATATGACTTGCCGCAGCAGTCAAGCCAACTGCTCAGTCAGATGATTTCAGTCATATCATCAGACTCTGTTGACCTGATGTCGCCGTCCTCCCAGAGAACAATGTTATTTGTTACTGATAGAAATGTAATAACTACAGAAAAGAAAAACTAATTTGTATAAAATGAGAATGACATGAATAAACACTGAAGCAGCTTCCAGAGACCAGCATGCAGCACTTCCACCAATGACTGTCCACTGCTGTGCATGACAACATGGCCACTGCTGTCCATGACAACATGGCATGGCAGACTGTTGACACATCATATGTATGAACTGCTTATTGTAGGCCTGCACACCTAACCACACACACACACCTGACCTTCAGGATGAAACTGCACAGTCAGCTTCCGAGTCCGACATGGGTCTGCATCACAGCTAACACAGTGGTGAAGTATTGTTGCCATGCCCACGTACTGGGAAATGATGCTCTCTGATACATATCGATCACAAGAATGACTACAGCCTTTTTTTTTTTTTTTACCAGAAACTTGACTCTCATCAACCCAGCTGTTCCTGGCGGCAGTTGTTTTCAGACCTGATGAAGCTGATGTTCACTTCCTGCTCAGCATCAAACAGCAGGCTGACACAGACGAGACTAGCTGGTGGACATAGTGGAGCATTTAGTGTCTGAAGAGATGGATATGTTTCTCAGGAGTTAACCGGAGCTAAACAAAAGAGTGTTGGACATAGATTCATCAGGTGACACAAGTCCAAATGGATGCTAATGTTGCCCAGTGTCTGCTGGATGAGTAACTAGACAAGTGCTAGCCGACCTGTGTCAGTGTCAGCTGTGATCTTTCATGTTGCTGAACTATACTGTGTTTACATGTCCTGTTGTTAGAGTGGCATGAGTCATTTATCGCACTACTTTCTCAGGTAAGGAACCCGGGAGGCCGCTGCCTTTCAGCTGTTCCATCAAACCCTTGTACAAGTCAGTTGTGGAAGCACAATACAATTAAGAATGCTCTCATTGAGATCTCATTTTCAGGGGACAGTTGAATATCATAGAAAGGTTAAATTATGTAATTTGAAAACATGATAATGAAGCCTACATCAGAACAACAAAAGCTACAGAGTGAACATAACAATGAATAAGCAGAAACACACACACACACACACACACACACACACACACACACACACACACACACACACACATATATATATATATATATATATATATATATATATATATATATATATATATATATATATATATATATATATATATATATATATATATATATATATATATATATAGGCGGGGCCCGGGGATCCGCGCTGTCCAGCAGGTGTAACTACAGCACACAGCGGATGCTCCTGTTTTAACACATGACAAATAATAACTTATGTGTGAAGTGAGACAAATACACAGGCTGCTCTGGAGCGCTCATGTCACCGCGTTATTCTGAACGTTAACTAGTCCGGTTGACTTCTAGTAAGAGCCATACCCCTGCTGAGCCCACCTCCTGCAGCTGCTCCAGCTCCAGCCTCAGCGTCTCCTGCTCGGCCTCCAGCTCGGCGTACTGCTGCTTCAGGCTCTGGTTCTCCTCCAGAACCACCAGCCCGCACTCCGCCGCCCGGATCTTCTCGCGGTTGGCCTCCGCCAGCTCCCGGGTCAGGCGCTCCACCTCGGCCCGGCACTGCTCCACCGTGTCCCCGCATCCTGCTCCACCGGCAGCCATCGCTCCTCTCTCCCTCCCTCTGCCCTCTCCTCCCTGCGTCGGATGAGCAGAGAGCCCCGCCGGAGGGAGAAAACGAACCCCCACCGCCTCCCCTCAGAGGAGTCCCAGCGCGGCTTCAGATCTCATGGAAGCAATAAAACAGAATATACACATCGCTGAACATCCGTAAATATCCTAAACGCGGTGTTATCATCATCATCATCCTCTTCATCACCGGAGACACCCGTCTCGTGCCACGCGGTGCTCTTAGTGATGCAGCTGCTCCCCTCCCTCTGCTGTCTGTTTGCTTTCTGCTTATTCACCGGCCTCAGGACGCCCTCTCTGCCGCAGCCGAGAGGCAAGGCACCCTCCCCGCTGCAGCGCTCAGGTCCGGGTCCTCGGCTCTCGCAGCGTGTCAGACAGATCCACAAGCTGCTGGTTTTCTTTTGAAGCAATACTATTCAATGTCAACTTCTTTTTAAATTAGTTTTAAAGTACGAATGTATCGACACTAAACTTAAATATGTGCTAACAGCAGACTTTGAAACGAGAGGAGCGCATTAATAGTAAGTATAGATAATACTTATTATATAATATTTATTAGAATTAGATTTATTTTCCTACCTGGCAAAATGAAGTGTGCCGGCTACAGACTCACGACAGACGATGCAAAATCAAGCAACATGGACATGTTTGTCTTATGAGTAATTACACCAACAGGTTAATGTACAATTACTCAACAGAGCTATTATAATATATGGATTTTGTCCTTGGCCCATTTGGGCTATTTTTTTGAGTGCAACCTCTATGTATTCAATGTTAAGTCACCTTATCACAACCATTTAGTACTTTATATTTGGATGTAGATGTCAATGTGCGTTATCGTTCACTCAAAAACTATAAAACACTATTGCCGAAAACCCTGTCAACAATATGTAACATTAGGATCACAGTATAGTCCAATCTGGACTAAAATATTTATAAAACACAGTGGGATCTAATATGTGAGATATAATAAATGGCATAAATGATTTACACGAGTGGAAGGCAAATACAGGCAGCTGAGAATGAATAGCTTCTTCTGGTTAAAACGTCATTTCTCAGTGTGAAGAACACTTCCTGCAGGGGGCAGCAGTACGCTGGAGACGCTTTTATCCTGCCATTAAGCACACGAAGAAGTCGTTGTCAAGCCTTCAAAATAAAATATTGAAAAGAAAAAAATTAAAAATAAACATTTTCAGTTTATTTAAAATGCCTCACATTTTTACAGTTAAAGCTTAGAATAATACAATACGTCAAAAAGTAATATAATGTAATAGAACATATATATATATATATATATATATATATATATATATATATATATATATATATATATATATATATATATATATATATATATATATTTGTAACTCTTTATAATAACTACACACTATTTAGCATTAGTAAAGCATGAGTAAACACTTCATTCGTCATTTATAAAGCATTGTTAAATGCTATTCTGTATTGGCGATACTAATGAGGTGTTTTTAATTGTACAGTAGAAAACTGTACAATTAACCTGTTTCATGGAGCTCAGAAACAGCCTGTTTGTAATGCAAGTAACATTCGTAAATTGAAATGAGCATGATTTGGCTGATAAATAACATGATTGAAACAGATAATTCATAGTAATGAAATAACAAACATGACATACATGAATTAAGTAACATTGTTTCATTAAAAAAGCCAGTGTAACTTAATTAGAGAATCACAAAGTCCTAATATTGTCTGTCTTGGAATGTATAATGCAGAAAGAGGGTTCGGCCAATGACAAAGAACATGCTGTATGAAGCTGACCATCTGTCCTGGTCTCCTGGTGCTGGACTACATGAGGTCATCAGACATCTGTCCTGGTCTCCTGGTGCTGCACTACATGAGGTCATCAGACAGCACTCTGTTTTATGTTCATGGTTATGTATATTGGTATAACTGAGGCATTAATGTAATCAGCAGTGCGCATAATATTTTTGGGGGATTTTTCTTCAATTTCAATGTGTGCATTAGCTCTCTTGGTGTGCTCATTTAATTGAATAATGGTTAAATGAAATGTCTTAGAAATGTCTTGTTCATGATTAAATGTTAAATGTTATCCACCTCCCGCCAGGACAAATCCCTTGTATATGTAAACATAATTGGCAATAAATGGTTCTAATCTGATTCTTAATAGATGTCATGAGACCAGAAATAAAATAGATGTCATGTGACCAGGAGGACAATAAATGTCATGTGACCAGAATGAACAACGTAACAGAGTAACAGCACAGTCAATGAATAAGACATAATGATGAATATAATTAACCAGTCCGGCACAAATACAGACAGACAACCATTGACGCTTGAATAAATATAAAACATATTTTAGCAATCATAATATTTGAGAAGTTTAAACCAGATAATGTCAATGATGATTGTTTCAGCACTTATATTGCAAATATGTTCATGGATACACGATATACAGATATATTTGTACTGTATATTTAATTATATATACTGTATATGTAATTATTAAAATATAATTACATTGTATTATGTCCTGGTCATACAATGTTTTTTGTTTTATTTTTCCATGTAGCTATTTATCTAACTGTTTATT